>NC_134831.1:116004719-116205140 GCF_004210375.1 Tachypleus tridentatus
GTTACTATGTATTATTAATCAAGTAGAACGTGTGACTCCAGCACTTGTGACTGTAATATACAAGTTACTATGTATTATTAATCAAGTAGAACGTGTGACTCCAGCACTTGTGACTGTAATATACAAGTTACTATGTATTATTAATCAAGTAGAACGTGTGACTCCAGCACTTGTGACTGTAATATACAAGTTACTATGTATTATTAATCAAGTAGAACGTGTGACTCCAGCACTTGTGACTGTAATATACAAGTTACTATGTATTATTAATCAAGTAGAACGTGTGACTCCAGCACTTGTGACCGTAATATACAAGTTACTATGTATTATTAATCAAGTAGAACGTGTGACTCCAGCACTTGTGACTGTAATATACAAGTTACTATGTATTATTAATCAAGTAGAACGTGTGACTCCAGCACTTGTGACTGTAATATATATTAATTACTATGTATTATTAATCAAAGTAAAACGTGTGACTCCAGCAC
Organism: Tachypleus tridentatus; assembly: GCF_004210375.1. NCBI lineage: Eukaryota > Metazoa > Arthropoda > Merostomata > Xiphosura > Limulidae > Tachypleus > Tachypleus tridentatus. Next base: position 116,005,208 of record NC_134831.1, read on the forward strand.
TTGTGACTGTAATATACAAGTTACTATGTATTATTAATCAAGTAGAACGTGACTCCAGCACTTGTGACTGTAATATACAAGTTACTATGTATTATTAATCAAGTAGAACGTGTGACTCCAGCACTTGTGACTGTAATATACAAGTTACTATGTATTATTAATCAAGTAGAACGTGTGACTCCAGCACTTGTGACTGTAATATACAAGTTACTATGTATTATTAATCAAGTAGAACGTGTGACTCCAACACTTGTGACTGTAATATACAAGTTACTATGTATTATTAATCAAGTAGAACGTGTGACTCCAGCACTTGCGACTGTAATATACAAGTTACTATGTATTATTAATCAAGTAAAACGTGTGACTCCAACACTTGTGACTGTAATATACAAGTTACTATGTATTATTAATCAAGTAGAACGTGTGACTCCAGCACTTGTGACTGTAATATATATTAATTACTGTAAATTATTAATGAAGTAAAACGTGTGACTCTAGCACTAGTGACTGTAATATACAAATTACTATGTATTATTAATCAAGTAGAACGTGTGACTCCAACGCTTGTGACTGTAATATACAAGTTACTATGTATTATTAATCAAGTAGAACGTGTGACTCCACCACTAGTGACTGTAATATATATTAATTACTGTAAATTATTAATGAAGTAAAACGTGTGACTCTAGCACTTGTGACTGTAATATACAAATTACTATGTATTATTAATCAAAAGTAGAACATGTGACTCCAGCACTTGTGACTGTAATATACAAGTTACTATGTATTATTAATCAAGTAGAACGTGTGACTCCAGCACTTGTGACTGTAATATACAAGTTACTATGTATTATTAATCAAGTAGAACGTGTGACTCCAACACTTGTGACTGTAATATACAAGTTACTATGTATTATTAATCAAGTAGAACGTGTGACTCCAGCACTTGTGACTGTAATATACAAGTTACTATGTATTATTAATCAAGTAGAACGTGTGACTCCAGCATTTGCGACTGTAATATACAAGTTACTATGTATTATTAATCAAGTAGAACGTGTGACTCCAGCACTTGTGACTGTAATATACAAGTTACTATGTATTATTAATCAAGTAGAACGTGTGACTCCAGCACTTGTGACTGTAATATACAAGTTACTATGTATTATTAATCAAGTAGAACGTGTGACTCCAGCACTTGTGACTGTAATATACAAGTTACTATGTATTATTAATCAAGTAGAACGTGTGACTCCAGCACTTGTGACTGTAATATACAATTTACTATGTATTATTAATCAAGTAAAACGTGTGACTCCAACACTAGTGACTGTAATATAAAAGTTACTATGTATTACTAATCAAGTAGAACGTGTGACTCCAGCACTTGTGACTGTAATATACAAGTTACTATGTATTATTAATCAAGTAGAACGTGTGACTCCAGCACTAGTTAATGTAATATAAAAGCTACTATGTATTATTAATCAAGTAGAACGTGTGACTCCAACACTTGTGACTGTAATATACAAGTTACTATGTATTATTAATCAAGTAGAACGTGTGACTCCAGCACTTGTGACTGTAATATACAAGTTACTATGTATTATTAATCAAGTAGAACGTGTGACTCCAGCACTTGCGACTGTAATATACAAGTTACTATGTATTATTAATCAAGTAGAACGTGTGACTCCAGCACTTGCGACTGTAATATACAAGTTACTATGTATTATTAATCAAGTAGAACGTGTGACTCCAGCACTTGTGACTGTAATATACAAGTTACTATGTATTATTAATCAAGTAGAACGTGTGACTCCAGCACTTGTGACTGTAATATACAAGTTACTATGTATTATTAATCAAGTAGAACGTGTGACTCCAACACTTGTGACTGTAATATACAAGTTACTATGTGTTATTAATCAAGTAGAACGTGTGACTCCAGCACTTGTGACTGTAATATACAAGTTACTATGTATTATTAATCAAGTAGAACGTGTGACTCCACCACTAGTGACTGTAATATATATTAATTACTATAAATTATTAATGAAGTAAAACGTGTGACTCTAGCACTAGTGACTGTAATATACATATTACTATGTATTATTAATCAAGTAGAACGTGTGACTCCAGCACTTGTGACTGTAATATACAAGTTACTATGTATTATTAATCAAGTAGAACGTGTGACTCCAACACTTGTGACTGTAATATAGAAGTTACTATGTATTATTAATCAAGTAGAACGTGTGACTCCAGCACTTGTGACCGTAATATACAAGTTACTATGTATTATTAATCAAGTAGAACGTGTGACTCCAGCACTTGTGACTGTAATATACAAGTTACTATGTATTATTAATCAAGTAGAACGTGTGACTCCAGCACTTGCGACTGTAATATACAAGTTACTATGTATTATTAATCAAGTAGAACGTGTGACTCCAGCACTTGTGACTGTAATATACAAGTTACTATGTATTATTAATCAAGTAGAACGTGTGACTCCAGCACTTGTGACTGTAATATACAAGTTACTATGTATTATTAATCAAGTAGAACGTGTGACTCCAACACTTGTGACTGTAATATACAAGTTACTATGTATTATTAATCAAGTAGAACGTGTGACTCCAGCACTTGCGACTGTAATATACAAGTTACTATGTATTATTAATCAAGTAGAACGTGTGACTCCAGCACTTGTGACTGTAATATACAAGTTACTATGTATTATTAATCAAGTAGAACGTGTGACTCCAGCACTTGTGACTGTAATATACAAGTTACTATGTATTATTAATCAAGTAAAACGTGTGACTCCAACGCTTGTGACTGTAATATACAAGTTACTATGTATTATTAATCAAGTAGAACGTGTGACTCCAGCACTTGTGACTGTAATATATATTAATTACTGTAAATTATTAATGAAGTAAAACGTGTGACTCCAGCACTTGCTACTGTAATATACAAGTTACTATGTATTATTAATCAAGTAGAACGTGTGACTCCAGCACTTGTGACTGTAATATACAAGTTACTATGTATTATTAATCAAGTAGAACGTGTGACTCCAGCACTTGTGACTGTAATATACAAGTTACTATGTATTATTAATCAAGTAGAACGTGTGACTCCAACACTTGTGACTGTAATATACAAGTTACTATGTATTATTAATCAAGTAGAACGTGTGACTCCAGCACTTGCGACTGTAATATACAAGTTACTATGTATTATTAATCAAGTAGAACGTGTGACTCCAGCACTTGTGACTGTAATATACAAGTTACTATGTATTATTAATCAAGTAGAACGTGTGACTCCAGCACTTGTGACTGTAATATACAAGTTACTATGTATTATTAATCAAGTAGAACGTGTGACTCCAACGCTTGTGACTGTAATATACAAGTTACTATGTATTATTAATCAAGTAGAACGTGTGACTCCACCACTAGTGACTGTAATATATATTAATTACTGTAAATTATTAATGAAGTAAAACGTGTGACTCCAGCACTAGTGACTGTAATATACAAATTACTATGTATTATTAATCAAGTAGAACGTGTGACTCCAACGCTTGTGACTGTAATATACAAGTTACTATGTATTATTAATCAAGTAGAACGTGTGACTCCAGCACTTGTGACTGTAATATACAAATTACTATGTATTATTAATCAAGTAGAACGTGTGACTCCAACACTTGTGACTGTAATATACAAGTTACTATGTATTATTAATCAAGTAGAACGTGTGACTCCAGCACTTGTGACTGTAATATACAAGTTACTATGTATTATTAATCAAGTAGAACGTGTGACTCCAGCACTTGCGACTGTAATATACAAGTTACTATGTATTATTAATCAAGTAGAACGTGTGACTCCAGCACTTGTGACTGTAATATACAAGTTACTATGTATTATTAATCAAGTAGAACGTGTGACTCCAGCACTTGTGACTGTAATATACAAGTTACTATGTATTATTAATCAAGTAAAACGTGTGACTCCAACGCTTGTGACTGTAATATACAAGTTACTATGTATTATTAATCAAGTAGAACGTGTGACTCCAGCACTTGTGACTGTAATATACAAGTTACTATGTATTATTAATCAAGTAGAACGTGTGACTCCAACACTTGTGACTGTAATATACAAGTTACTATGTATTATTAATCAAGTGGAACGTGTGACTCCAGCACTTTCGACTGTGATATACAAGTTACTATGTATTATTAATCAAGTAGAACGTGTGACTCCAGCACTTGCGACTGTAATATACAAGTTACTATGTATTATTAATCAAGTAGAACGTGTGACTCCAAAGCTTGTGACTGTAATATACAAGTTACTATGTATTATTAATCAAGTAGAACGTGTGACTCCAGCACTTGTGACCGTAATATACAAGTTACTATGTATTATTAATCAAGTAGAACGTGTGACTCCACCACTAGTGACTGTAATATACAAGTTACTATGTATTATTAATCAAGTAGAACTTGTGACTCCACCACTAGTGACTGTAATATAAAAGTTACTATGTATTATTAATCAAGTAGAACGTGTGACTCCAGCACTTGCGACTGTAATATACAAGTTACTATGTATTATTAATCAAGTAGAACGTGTGACTCCAGCCCTTGTGACTGTAATATACTAGTTACTATGTGTTATTAATCAAGTAGAACGTGTGACTCCAGCACTTGTGACTGTAATATACAAGTTACTATGTATTATTAATCAAGTAGAACGTGTGACTCCAACACTTGTGACTGTAATATACAAGTTACTATGTATTACTAATCAAGTAGAACGTGTGACTCCAGCACTTGTGACTGTAATATACAAGTTACTATGTGTTATTAATCAAGTAGAACGTGTGACTCCAACACTTGTGACTGCAATATACAAGTTACTATGTATTATTAATCAAGTAGAACGTGTGACTCCACCACTAGTGACTGTAATATATATTAATTACTATAAATTATTAATGAAGTAAAACGTGTGACTCTAGCACTAGTGACTGTAATATACAAATTACTATGTATTATTAATCAAGTAGAACGTGTGACTCCAACGCTTGTGACTGTAATATACAAGTTACTATGTATTATTAATCAAGTAGAACGTGTGACTCCAGTACTTGTGACTGTAATATACAAGTTACTATGTATTATTAATCAAAGTAGAACGTGTGACTCCAACACTTGTGACTGTAATATACAAGTTACTATGTATTATTAATCAAGTAGAACGTGTGACTCCAGCACTTGTGACTGTAATATACAAGTTACTATGTATTATTAATCAAGTAGAACGTGTGACTCCAGCACTTGCGACTGTAATATACAAGTTACTATGTATTATTAATCAAGTAGAACGTGTGACTCCAGCACTAGTGACTGTAATATAAAAGTTACTATGTATTATTAATCAAGTAGAACGTGTGACTCCAGCACTTGTGACTGTAATATACAAGTTACTATGTATTATTAATCAAGTATAACGTGTGACTCCAGCACTTGTGACTGTAATATACATGTTACTATGTATTATTAATGAAGTAGAACGTGTGACTCCAGCACTTGCGACTGTAATATACAAGTTATTATGTATTATTAATCAAGTAGAACGTGTGACTCCAGCCCTTGTGACTGTAATATACTAGTTACTATGTATTATTAATCAAGTAGAACGTGTGACTCCAGCACTTGTGACTGTAATATACAAGTTACTATGTATTATTAATCAAGTAGAATGTGTGACTCCAGCACTTGCGACTGTAATATACAAGTTACTATGTATTATTAATCAAGTAGAACGTGTGACTCCAGCACTTGTTACTGTAATATACAAGTTACTATGTATTATTAATCAAGTAGAACGTGTGACTCCAGCACTAGTGACTGTAATATACAAGTTACTATGTATTATTAATCAAGTAGAACGTGTGACTCCAGCACTTGTGACTGTAATATACAAGTTACTATGTATTATTAATCATGTAGAACGTGTGACTCCAGCACTTGTGACTGTAATATACAAGTTACTATGTGTTATTAATCAAGTAGAACGTGTGACTCCAACACTTGTGACTGCAATATACAAGTTACTATGTATTATTAATCAAGTAGAACGTGTGACTCCACCACTAGTGACTGTAATATATATTAATTACTATAAATTATTAATGAAGTAAAACGTGTGACTCTAGCACTAGTGACTGTAATATACAAATTACTATGTATTATTAATCAAGTAGAACGTGTGACTCCAACGCTTGTGACTGTAATATACAAGTTACTATGTATTATTAATCAAGTAGAACGTGTGAATCCAGTACTTGTGACTGTAATATACAAGTTACTATGTATTATTAATCAAGTAGAACGTGTGACTCCAACACTTGTGACTGTAATATACAAGTTACTATGTATTATTAATCAAGTAGAACGTGTGACTCCAGCACTTGTGACTGTAATATACAAGTTACTATGTATTATTAATCAAGTAGAACGTGTGACTCCAGCACTTGTGACTCTAATATACAAGTTACTATGTATTATTAATCAAGTAGAACGTGTGACTCCAGCACTAGTGACTGTAATATAAAAGTTACTATGTATTATTAATCAAGTAGAACGTGTGACTCCAGCACTTGTGACTGTAATATACAAGTTACTATGTATTATTAATCAAGTATAACGTGTGACTCCAGCACTTGTGACTGTAATATACATGTTACTATGTATTATTAATGAAGTAGAACGTGTGACTCCAGCACTTGCGACTGTAATATACAAGTTATTATGTATTATTAATCAAGTAGAACGTGTGACTCCAGCCCTTGTGACTGTAATATACAAGTTACTATGTATTATTAATCAAGTAGAACGTGTGACTCCAGCACTTGTGACTGTAATATACAAGTTACTATGTATTATTAATCAAGTAGAATGTGTGACTCCAGCACTTGCGACTGTAATATACAAGTTACTATGTATTATTAATCAAGTAGAACGTGTGACTCCAGCCCTTGTTACTGTAATATACAAGTTACTATGTATTATTAATCAAGTAGAACGTGTGACTCCAGCACTAGTGACTGTAATATAAAAGTTACTATGTATTACTAATCAAGTAGAACGTGTGACTCCAGCACTTGTGACTGTAATATACAAGTTACTATGTGTTATTAATCAAGTATAACGTGTGACTCCAGCACTTGTGACTGTAATATACATGTTACTATGTATTATTAATGAAGTAGAACGTGTGACTCCAGCACTTGCGACTGTAATATATAAGTTATTATGTATTATTAATCAAGTAGAACGTGTGACTCCTGCCCTTGTGACTGTAATATACTAGTTACTATGTATTATTAATCAAGTAGAACGTGTGACTCCAGCACTTGTGACTGTAATATACAAGTTACTATATATTATTAATCAAGTAGAATGTGTGACTCCAGCACTTGTGACTGTAATATACAAGTTACTATGTATTATTAATCAAGTAGAACGTGTGACTCCAGCCCTTGTGACTGTAATATACAAGTTACTATGCATTATTAATCATGTAGAACGTGTGACTCCAGCCCTTGTGACTGTAATATACAAGTGGAATGTTTACTAAGCGAGTAACGTTTCCTTTCAGACACGTTAACAAAGTAACTAATGCGATTGTGTCTTAAGAGGAATTCGAACCAATTTCATACCGCTTGTCTCGTGTAATAAGAAATGGGAGGGCTCTTGTGTTAGATAACAATGATTGATTTATGACGTACCTGGTGCCAAATCACCCAGGTTTTCGTACAATGTTCGGGATATTTAAGTACTTCCATGCTCGAGCTGTCTCGGAGAAAATCGTTACAGACGTAGATAACACGTGGGACAGAACAGATACAACTATGATTACCTTGAAAACAGTGTATGAGAAAATATCAGATAATTTGCAGCATGTACAAGCGGGGAATTACCATCTACCTACCTGTACATGAGTTAAACCCGCCAACACAAGCTAGAATTAAAATAAAGCGAGTTTTTCAAATGTGTAACTTATTGAGTCTGATGAAAGTGAAAATGTGGAAGTACAAATACAATTAAGTTAAATGTTATATATATGTATCTGGTGTTATTCTGAGCTACAACTATAAGTTATTCAAGTATTAACGAGTGTGAGTAACAGAACAATATACTGTTGACTTACATACTGCTATTTTCTTAAAAACTTGCCATTTTAGGAGGATTTTAGTATAGATAAGAATATATAAGAAATAGTTTCCATGACTGTCTTAAGCTTATGTTTTGAAAACCTGTTCATCAAAAAGGATCTAGAAATAAACTTAACTCAGTCATGATTTAATATTCTTACCCAACTAACAGTAAAGAAATAAACTACATTTTATTATTGTTATGGTACGTCACAACTTTCCTATTGCTTTCTCTTTTTGTTATTACATGTTCAGACTATATATATATCTATGGATTTCTGGCTTTCTGACAGAAAAATGCTACGCAATTTGGAGCCATGAGTGCGTTAGAGGAGTAACAGTCAAAATCCAAACAAGAGTAACTATCACTAAAACAATGTGAAGGTTTGAGTATTCTTACAAGAGTAACTAACACTAAAACAGTGTGAAGGTTTGAGTATTCTTACAAGAGTAACTAACACTAAAACAGTGTGAAGGTTTGAGTATTCTCACAAGAGTAACTAACACTAAAACAGTGTGAAGGTTTGAGTATTCTTACAAGAGTAACTAACACTAAAACAGTGTGAAGGTTTGAGTATTCTTGCAAGAGTAACTAACACTAAAACAGTGTGAAGGTTTGAGTATTCTTGCAAGAGTAACTAACACTGAAACAGAGCATGAGGGTTTGAGTATTCTTACAAGAGTAACTAGCACTAAAACAGTGTGAACGTTTGAGTATTCTCACAAGAGTAACTAACACTAAAATAGTGTAAAGATTTGGGTATTCATACAAGAGTAACTAACACTGAAACAGAGCGTGAGGGTTTGAGTATTCTTACAAGAGTAACTAACACTAAAACAGTGTGAAGGTTTGAGTATTCTTGCAAGAGTAACTAACACTGAAACAGAGCATGAGGGTTTGAGTATTCTTACAAGAGTAACTAGCACTAAAACAGTGTGATAGTTTGAGTATTCTCACAAGAGTAACTAACACTAAAATAGTGTGAAAGTTTGAGTATTCTTGCAAGAATAACTAACACTAAAACAGTGTGAAGGTTTGAGTATTCTTGCAAGAGTAACTAACACTGAAACAGAGCATGAGGGTTTGAGTATTCTTACAAGAGTAACTAGCACTAAAACAGTGTGAACCTTTGAGTATTCTCACAAGAGTAACTAACACTAAAATAGTGTAAAGGTTTGGGTATTCTTACAAGAGTAACTAACATTAAAACAGTGTGAAGGTTTGAGTATTCTTGCAAGAGTAACTAACACTGAAACAGAGCATGAGGGTTTGAGTATTCTTACAAGAGTAACTAGCACTAAAACAGTGTGAAAGTTTGAGTATTCTTACAAGAGTAACTAGCACTAAAACAGTGTGAAAGTTTGAGTATTCTTGCAAGAGTAACTAGCACTAAAACAGTGTGAAAGTTTGAGTATTCTTGCAAGAATAACTAACACTAAAACAGTGTGAAGGTTTGAGTATTCTTGCAAGAGTAACTAACACTAAAACAGTGTGAAGGTTTGAGTATTCTTGCAAGAGTAACTAACACTGAAACAGAGCATGATGGTTTGAGTATTCTTACAAGAGTAACTAGCACTAAAACAGTGTGAACGTTTGAGTATTCTCACAAGAGTAACTAATACTAAAACAGTGTGAAGGTTTGGGTATTCTTGCAAGAGTAAATAACACTAAAACAGTGTGAAAGTTTGAGTATGCTTACAAGAGTAACTAACACTAAAACAGTGTGAAAGTTTGAGTATTCTTGCAAGAGTAACTAACGCTAAAACAGTGTGAAAGTTTGAGTATACTTACAAGAGTAACTAACACTAAAACAGTGTGAAAGTTTGAGTATTCTTGCAAGAGTAACTAACGCTAAAACAGTGTGAAAGTTTGAGTATTCTCACAAGAGCAACTAACACTAAAACAGTGTGAAAGTTTGAGTATTCTCACAAGAGTAACTAACACTAAAACAGTGTGAAAGTTTGAGTATTCTTGCAAGAGTAACTAACACTAAAACAGTGTGAAGGTTTGAGTATTCTTACAAGAGTAACTAACACTGAAACAGAGCGTGAGGGTTTGAGTATTCTTACAAGAGCAACTAACACTAAAACAGTGTGATAGTTTGAGTATTCTCACAAGAGTAACTAACACTCAAACAGTGTGAAAGTTTGAGTATTCTTGCAAGAGTAACTAACACTAAAACAGTGTAAAGGTTTGAGTATTCTTGCAAGAGTAAATAACACTAAAACAATGTGAGGTTTGAGTATTCTCACAAGAGTAACTAACACTAAAACAGTGTGAAAGTTTGAGTATTCTCACAAGAGTAACTAACACTCAAACAGTGTGAAAGTTTAAGTATTCTTGCAAGAGTAACTAACACTAAAACAGCGTGAAGGTTTGAGTATTCTTGCAATAGTAAATAACACTAAAACAATGTGAGGTTTGAGTATTCTCACAAGAGTAAATAACACTAAAACAATGTGAGGTTTGAGTATTCTTGAACAATGAACAAAATGTTATATTTTAAAACTTTTCGTTTTTCTTCGGAGTTTGATTGTAATATTAACAACTGACAGTTAGTGGGTTCTAAAAACTAACGGTTAGTAGGTTCGTTTTTGCTTTTTGTTACGAATATTCACGCAACACTATCTGTGCTAACCGTTTGAGATTCTAAACTGGTAGCCTGGAGGATTATTTGTTTGTTTCTAATTAAGCACGAAGCTACACAATGAGCTCTCTGTAATCTGCCTATCACTGGTATTGAAACTCGGTATTTAGCGGTATGAGTCCGCAGACGTACCGCTGTGCCAGGGCAGACTGGAGGAATTGCATTACGTTTATTACAAAACTACTAAGTTTCTTTGCCACCATCCACAGTTTTGAGCTACTGATCAGAAGGAAGGTAGCCAGTCAGTAGCGTCATAACACCCATCATCATCCATTACTTGATTTTGACTTTTACAACACCCATGTTTTGTAATATCGCACGAATTCGAACCCAGTTTCCCAGATATGCAGTCCAGAGCTCTACCATAGGTTCAATACCCGTAGACTATTGGGAATTGGGGCAGTCTAGGGCATCTACCTGTGGCCACTACTGTCTTACTAATTTGTACAATTCGAACGTCATTCTCATAATGTACCGACCGCTCCAAAGGGCAGGACGCAGTTTCGTGGTAATAGGACGCGTACCTTGGATGCTAAGTAACACAATCCGGCAGGATAACCATTGGACCACTCCCGACCCAACAACTGCAGAACTCTAGAAATTAAACAAGTTCGTAAACTTTTATCATTCTTTTTATTTCTTTCAAAAACAAACAAACAAAGTGAATACAGAGGGTGGTACAGAATTGTCTTTATTTAAAAAAATAATTATAATTAAATAACTAAGTAAATACCACTTTCAGTTTTAACATCTTGTGACCAAAATCAAACAGTTTTTACTGTCATATTTGTGGGTTGTTGTTGTTTTACACTCTGGTGAATAGTGTTACTCTGTAAAATGGTAACCATGGAAGAAAAAGCTAGGTGCATCGTTTGGCTTCCAGAGACCAAGTCAATGGTTGTGGTGCAGCGTAATTACAGGCGCTAGTAAAGAAAAGAAGATATGTTAAGGGTATCGTATATCGCACATCTATAGCAACTTCAGGGAGCTGAAGCCCAGGATAACGGACGCCATCACTATGACAACTGTGGAGAAGTTGCAGCAAACACGTATAATTCTATTGACATGTTAATAAAAATTCTTAAGTTGAGCTACAAGATGATAAAAACTGTATGATTGTAATTCCTTAGTTAGTTAATTATTAAATTTTAAAATAGGAAAGATAACTTTGAACTACCTTGTATAAACATACCTGAACACAGTAATGATTATGTTGGTTTCATTATATTCACAATTGCAGACATGAATACAGAATTGTAAATGCTCATTTTTTAGAAGAAATTAATCGATTTATACGGAATTTTGCTTAATTGTAGTGATGACTTCAGTAATTCCTTTGGTTATAAATTCCAGTTTTTATTTCATTGCATTAAAAATATGACGAACTATATTTTTACTTAAATAATCCCAGCTTTCAGGAATCATTAACATAAGGTTGTAAAACTTTGAAATTCACAAGTAGATTGTATTTTATAAAGGAAAAGATGGATCGAGTACAGCTTAGTGTTTTGCATCTATGGACTGTGGACCTGAGATTTCATGGCTCGCGCCTCATTTTCGCAAAGTTCAAACCCTCATTTTGAGGCTGTGGACCCGGAATTAGAGTAATAGTCAGATTAGTTAATCAATCAGACATAAGTTGCATAAGGGTTGGGGATGAGTATTTATCTCTAACTGTATTATCTTTGTTCTATTATTTCAAAGTTAGAGACAGCTAGTTACATCTTGTGTAGGTTTGCACTGATATTCTAAGTAAACAAATATAAGTATTAGAAAAATAAATAAAAAGCTATTTTTTTATCAATTAAATACATATTTTCTTGTGTTTCAAAAGGATTGTTATTAATAGTATACGTCAGTTTTGATACATTTATCATGGAATAATAACTGACTTTGGTGGCTTTCGCACCAAACAAAAACATTTCATTTAAATCTCTCTTTCTTGTATAAATAAGGGACTACGATACACAAATATGTATTTATATCTATGCTCAGACGTATAAGTACATACAACGTTACTTAGAAAAAATTAAATCTAAATACCACCAGGTGGTTGATGTTATTTAGATAAAACACGTAGAGAGAAATGAGCAAATAAGGAACTATGTATTTGAAAGTTTTTATTGTTTCTTTGTAATTCGCCCTGAGATACACGATGGCTATCTGCACGAGCCATCTGTAAGTTAACAACGTAAAACTTTAGACAAGGCAGCCCATCGCCAAATCTTGGCCTACTCTTTTACCAACGAATATTGGGATTGACTTTTACATTATAACGCCTCCACGGCTGAAATGGCGAGCATGTTTGGGGTGACGGTGATTCCGACCTGTGACCCTCAAATTTCGAGTCCAGCGCTTTACCATCTGGCCACGTCGGGCCTTGAATATTTGAAGCCTCAGGAGTTTATGTTTGTATTGGCCTTCAAATAATGTAGAACAACAACAAATATAAACCTGTTTCGCCCTCAAGGTTTCGAGTCTACTCTTATGAGTTGTAAATGGTCTCTGTATAAATTGTACATTAGATAATGAAAAAAATTCTATCGTAAGTTAAACAAATACGTATGCCTTCGTGACGCAGAACAAAATATGATGTAGGCTGGAAAGTTAGAAAATGATTTTTATTTTCATTATATTTAAAATACTTTTGACAGCAGAGTGTTACGCGTGTTCAATTATTTATTACATTATCTAGACCAGAATGTAACTAATTCGTGCAAAGTTTATAAAATTAAGTTGATGTACGACACTTCTTAACGCAATTACGGATTTTAATACAAGTTTTATGCCAGCGGATATAATTAAGTTGAGCCGATATATTTCGGAAAGTTTGTTTGTTTGTTTTGGAATTTCGCACAAAGCTACTCGAGGGCTATCTGTGCTAGCCGTCCCTAATTTAGCAGTGTAAGACTAGAGGGAAGGCAGCTAGTCATCACCACCCACCGCCAACTCTTGGGCTACTCTTTTACCAACGAATAGTGGGATTGACCGTAACATTATACACCCCCACGGCTGGGAGGGCGAGCATGTTTAGCGCGACACGGGCGCGAACCCGCGACCTTCGGATAACGAGTCGCACGCCTTACGCGCTAGGCTTCAAAACTCGGGAAAATATTAACATATAACGTGTTTGTTGTTGTTGTTTTTTTATTACTAGAAGATTATCTGTGCCAGCCGTCCATAATTTAGAAATGGCACAGGTAAAAAGGAAGTTAGTCAACCTCACTTATTGTTGACTCATGGACTATTCTCTTACCAGTGAAAAGTGAAATTGACTGTAATATTAAAACACCCCAAGATTGAAAGGATGAGAATGATTGGTGAAGGGATTCGAATCTACGATCTATATATTTCAAGTCAGTTTCACTAACCACTACGCGATGTTAGGCCTATTCTTTTAAGGCAAATATCGGTGTGGGCTTCGCAAGTCTGTAAAACCAGAATGTAAATTTGATAAAAAGTTTCATAAGGAGACAATAGTGAAAAAATAAATAGAGCGTAATAATTTCACTATTTTAAAGGCTCAAAGTACTAATTGACGTATTTGACTCATGATAAAGCAACACAGAAAATGATTTACAATTCCAGATAAAAAGCTTCTTCATTCGCTAACTACATTGCAAAAATGTTCTTCTGTAAGTACATTGGAGCCTCGTTATAGCGTAGATCTTTCATTAACCCTAAAATTTTAGGCCTAACTAAAAGTTAATTAATGTGAATTGACACTTTAATCGAGATACATGTCTGCTACTAACACGCCAATTCCAGGATATGTTAAGTGGTGATTTCTTTTCAAAATATTTTTATATTTATTTTGGACATCATCGATTATTCAATGCTACTCTGAAATTGTTTTGAATACCATTTAAAACATGGGTATCGAATACGGCTTTGTAGCGAGGGTCGACTACTTCTACATTTGTTTTCGGTTACAGTAAAAGCCCATACGTCAGCTAAGAAAGACAAATTTTCTTCTGAGGTTATAGGTAGTTATGTGTTGTTGTATTTAAAACACAAAAGATTTGGGATTCAATCACCTAACGGTATACAAAGTGATAGGTAAAACTAATAAACCACACAGAAAGAAATTCTTGTTTGTTTTAAAAGTTCGTGAAGTGTTGCACGTGGGTTATCTGCGTATGACCTTCCTTATTTTGAAATGATAGACCAAATGGAAGGCGGCTAGACGACAACGTCTACCACCAACTTTTAGGCTTGTCTTATTATTTCTACTCAAAGTGCGGAGCGCGTTTTCTTGGCGACTTGTCACAAACCATGAAAACTCGGATTCACGATCCGCTCGTGCTTACCTAAAGAAAGAAAGTACATAAAATATTACTAAAACGTTAGCGAGCCTATTCTACTGCCGATAACGTGGAAACTGATCATTAGAGTGATATATAACTATAGTACTTTATGTATTCTGTTTATTTTCCAAGTTGAGAAATCGAGCACCGGATTCTTACGTTATAAATAAACTCACCGTTGACCAACTTAATAGTATTCTGTAGATGATGTAATAACAAGATGATTGGAAACGTGATTCAGGTATCAGAAATAGCAAACCTTTCATTATGGTAACTATACGTTTGTAGTTAAGCGCAAAGCTACACCATGGACTATCTGTGCTCTGCTCACCACGGGTATCAAAACCTGGGTTTTACCGGTGTGAGTTCTCAGACATACCGCTGTGCCACTGGGGAGGAAGGTAACTATATAAAAACAGCACCGAACATATTAAGGTTTACTTTTCTCCCCCTCACCCCTCTGGCGCAGTGGTATGTCTGCGAATTTACAACGCTGGAAACCAGGTTTCGATACCCATGGTGGGCAGAGCGCAGATAACCCATTGTGTTGTTTTGTGCTTAAGTAAAAAAAAAAAAAGATTATTCTTATATTAAAAATTATTCCTGGTACTGTATCTCTCAGCGTCATAGTTTAGTGGTCTTTATTTAAAGTGAGACAATGGGGCACGACCCACCTAGTGTTGAATTCGAGAGATGTATAAAAACGTACCCTTTGTGAAGTGTGCTATGTTCCATTTTGTCGAATTTGAATTCATTTCCTTCCCCCAGCTTCACATTATCCTCTCCACTCTCGTTGAAAAGGTCTGAGTTCAATACTGGCCTCCACACCACTCCAACTGATGCAATACTGGTCTCCACACCACTCCAACTGATGAAATACTGGTCTCCACACCACTCCAACTGATGCAATACTGGTCTTCACACCACTCCAACTAATGAAATACTGGTCTCCACACCACTCGAACTAATGTAATACTGGTCTCCACACCACTCCAACTGATGCAATACTGGTCTCCACACCACTCCAACTAATGTAATACTGGTCTCCACACCACTCCAAATGATGCAATACTGGCCTCCACACCACTCCAACTAATGTAATACTGGTCTCACACCACTCCAACTGATGCAATACTGGCCTCCACACCACTCCAACTAATGCAATACTGGCCTCCACACCACTCAGACTGATGCAATACTGGCCTCAACACCACTCCAACTAATGTAATACTGGTTCTCCACACCACTCCAACTGATGCAATACTGGCCTCCACACCACTCCAACTAATGCAATACTGGTCTCCACACCACTCCAATTGATGCAATACTGGCCTCAACACCACTCCAACTGATGCAATACTGGTCTCCACACCACTCCAACTAATGTAATACTGGCCTCCACACCACTCCAACTAATGCAATACTGGCCTCCACACCACTCGAACTAATGTAATACTGGTCTCCACACCACTCCAACTGATGCAATACTGGTCTCCACACCACTCCAACTAATGTAATACTGGTCTCCACACCACTCCAAATGATGCAATACTGGCCTCCACACCACTCCAACTAATGTAATACTGGTCTCCACACCACTCCAACTGATGCAATACTGGCCTCCACACCACTCCAACTAATGCAATACTGGCCTCCACACCACTCGAACTGATGCAATACTGGCCTCAACACCACTCCAACTAATGTAATACTGGTCTCCACACCACTCCAACTGATGCAATACTGGCCTCCACACCACTCCAACTAATGCAATACTGGTCTCCACACCACTCCAATTGATGAAATACTGGCCTCAACACCACTCCAACTGATGCAATACTGGTCTCCACACCACTCCAACTGATGCAATACTGGTCTCCACACCACTCCAACTGATGCAATACTGGCCTCCACACCACTCGAACTATCAGGAACTTATTTCAAGAATTGAGTAATCAGAATCTTCCCCACACGTACCCAACAAAGTTTCCCGACCTCATTCTTACTTATTTTTAAGCGTGGGGCCACCTCGGTTCATTGTTTTATTTAGCGTGGCTTGTTCACAACCTTAATGGACTTTTAGCGTGGCTTGTTCACAACCTTAATGGACTTTTAACGTGGCTTGTTCACAACCTTAATGTACTTTTAGCGTGGCTTGTTCACAACCTTAATGAACTTTTAGCGTGGCTTGTTCACAACCTTAATGGACTTTTAGCGTGGCTTGTTCACAACCTTAATGGACTTTTAGCGTGGCTTGTTCACAACCTTAATGTACTTTTAGCGTGGCTTGTTCACAACCTTAATGGACTTTTAGCGTGGCTTGTTCACAACCTTAATGGACTTTTAGCGTGGCTTGTTCACAACCTTAATGTACTTTTAGCGTGGCTTGTTCACAACCTTAATGTACTTTTAGCGTGGCTTGTTCACAACCTTAATGGACTTTTAGCGTGGCTTGTTCACAACCTTAATGTACTTTTAGCGTGGCTTGTTCACAACCTTAATGTACTTTTAGCGTGGCTTGTTCACAACCTTAATGTACTTTTAGCGTGGCTTGTTCACAATCTTAATGTACTTTTAGCGTGGCTTGTTCACAACCTTAATGGACTTTAGCGTGGCTTGTTCACAACCTTAATGGACTTTAGCGTGGCTTGTTCACAACCTTAATGGACTTTAGCGTGGCTTGTTCACAACCTTAATGGACTTTAGCGTGGCTTGTTCACAACCTTAATGGACTTTTAGCGTGGCTTGTTCACAACCTTAATGGACTTTAGCGTGGCTTGTTCACAACCTTAATGTACTTTTAGCGTGGCTTGTTCACAACCTTAATGGACTTTAGCGTGGCTTGTTCACAACCTTAATGGACTTTAGCGTGGCTTGTTCACAACCTTAATGGACTTTAGCGTGGCTTGTTCACAACCTTAATGGACTTTAGCGTGGCTTGTTCACAACCTTAATGGACTTTAGCGTGGCTTGTTCACAACCTTAATGGACTTTTAGCGTGGCTTGTTCACAACCTTAATGGACTTTTAGCGTGGCTTGTTCACAACCTTAATGGACTTTTAGCGTGGCTTGTTCACAACCTTAATGGACTTTTAGCGTGGCTTGTTCACAACCTTAATGGACTTTTAGCGTGGCTTGTTCACAACCTTAATGGACTTAAAAGATATCGCACCACCCCAAGTCACGAATTGTTGGACATTATCATTCAACTGTGTACCAAGTCCTCTCACGAGAGAAAGTTATAATGGACACGAAAACTATTCACACTGGACATTATTTACATACTAAATGTTTTTTTTGGCATTGGAGTTAGGCCCGGCATGGCCAAGCGTGTTAAGGCGTGTGACTCGTAATCTGAGGATCGCATCCCCGTCGCGCCAAACATGCTCGCCCTTTCAGTCGTGGGGTCATCATAATGTTACGGTCAATCCCACTATTCGTTGGTAAAAGAGTAGCCCAAGAGTTGGCGGTGGGTGGTGATGACTAGCTGCCTTCCCTCTAGTCTTACACTGCTAAATTAGGGACGGCTAGCACAGATAGCCCTCGAGTAGCTTTGTGCGAAATTCAAAGACAAACAAACAAACAAACAATCCATCTAAATTAGAGACGGCTAACTAGCACAGATAT
Organism: Tachypleus tridentatus; assembly: GCF_004210375.1. Classification (NCBI taxonomy): domain Eukaryota; kingdom Metazoa; phylum Arthropoda; class Merostomata; order Xiphosura; family Limulidae; genus Tachypleus; species Tachypleus tridentatus. The sequence continues at coordinate 116,024,040 of NC_134831.1, forward strand.
CCCTTGCGTAGCTTTGCGCGAAATGTCATACAAACCATAACCCACCATAACATTTAATTGCATAGTTAATTGGTTAAAATAAAATGCACTGATTTTATTATTATTTTTATTTGTTATTAACTATAATGCTACACAATAGGCTATTTGTGCTGTGTCCACCACAGGTATCGAAACACGATTTTTAATGTTAGAAGCCTTCAGGCATACAGCTGAGCTGCTGCTATTACGTCCAGACAGGTGAAGTATTTCGCCCCATCTATTGGCACAAATGTTAAATAGAAATTACAATAATTTATCTCTTTATACAACATTCACACTATATGTTAAAACAATTTGTTTTGCAAAGTTTTTCTTATTGAATTACAAACCATATTTTATAATCCTTTTTATTTAGCTAACTGTATCAGTTGCAAAAACTCTTAACTTATTATACTAAAAAATAAAACGAAAGAAAATACGTTGACTATAATTGGATAGATATTTGTTACTGAAAGCGAGAAAATACAATTTATTCCATGTATATATAATTACAAAGTTTAATGGCTCGCCATAGCCAGATGGTTAAGGCACTCGACTCGTAATCCAACGGTCGCGGGTTCGAATCCCCATCACACCAAACATGCTCGCCCTTTCAGCCATGGGGGCATTATAATGTTACTATTCGTTGGTAAAAGAGTAGGCCAACAGTTTGGATAGTGATGACTGGTAAAAGAGTAGGCCAACAGTTTGGATAGTGATGACTAGCTGCCTTCACTCTAGTCTTACACTGCTAAATTACGGACGGCTAGCTTTGCGCGAAATTCGAAAACAAGCAAACAAACAAATTCGACTTTATACTGAAAAGCACCAAGAACACGTTATCTGAAATCATTATTTTACTTCTATAACCGGAAATATACAAACATATATGTATATCATTTTTAGTTGTGTTTTTTTTCTTTAAAAACCCTAAGCTTATTATTTCATGTCTGAAAAACTGATATTTTGAATTTAAACTAATAGCAACAAATTCCTATCTGTGTAAAAAAAAAAAGACTCTTTTCGGAAATTTTCCAGTTCCTCCAAATAAATTAAATTGGAATGACAGCTCGCCACCTGCTGGTTGAATTCAGCACACTAATGCGTTTGTTGAAGTTATTTTCCTTTGTATGATAAATTATTCCAACAAACGTCACTCACACGCTCTGTTGGGATAAAACTGTGCCCATAAGCTGATGCTTCCTCTTAACACATGTTTGTGATAAATTTAAGTTAAAACTGCTACTTTTAATTTTTTTTTTTTGCTTTTCTTCATAAATACTTAAAAATTACCACTTGATTTGAAGTAGTTCACTCTCTATGTCTTTTTTTTCAGATGCTGCAGGGTTTTGGTTTTTGCGCAACTCTACAAAACAGGCTGTCTCCACTCTGTTCATTGCTGGGAACCGAACCTTGGATTCTAACATTATATGTCCGAGAACTTACTGCTGACCCAACGACAGACAAGGGAAGTTGAGAAATATTATTGGTTATCATCTCTGATTTTGTTGAGAAGGAAGTTACTATTTTTGCTGCCTCCCCTATTGTTACAACCATGCTATCTAATGTGTCAATACGCGAAGTAAAAATGGTATAAGCCAATAATCGATCATAACTTACTGTCAAAGAAACTTAAAAGTGAAATGAAGTTTCAGACATCTAAAATACACGTTTGTTTGTTTTTTTTATTATAAAACACATACCCGTCGATGTGTTGGATATTTCAACTCATCTGTAACTGCATAGTACACTATACCGATGACAACCGTTACCATGACAACGAAGGAAGATACCCAAAACTAACGTTTTACGATATTGAAACGTGGTTATTGTAGTCTATATCACCTGCACCTGTTAGTTACAATCTACGTAGGTATATGTCAATGTGACACAAACTCCATTAAATGGAAAAAAATTTTAAAAATTTTAATTCATTGTTTTCTCTTCTCAGAGTACATAGAATGGACTGGAGTTATAGCTAAAGGTGGAGTTAGCTTTATTCTTATTATGTGTAGGTAACGTTAATTTGCTAACAGGAAATTTTGATACTTAAAAATTCAGTTATTGTCCTTTATCGTAAACGTTGTTCGATTCCACTACTAATCTTCATATTCTTTATAAATACAAACATTTTACGCTGTTTCTGCTGTTTCTATTAAAATATTCAGAACAACTCTACACAGTTTCTACAACTTTAAAAACATACAGTTGATTTTTGATAGAAACAAACACCCATTAATTTGTTTTCATAGTTCTTGTAGAAAATGTGCTTTAAATATTTTATTGTCACACCACGTGTACCTGGTCGTGGCCTAGTTATTATTGTGCTCTTGTCTGACCAGATAGTAGGGGTTGACCAACACTTATATCGCACCCATGGTCTCGAACTGGTAAAGACTACAATTGTAATATTAATTTCCGATTAGAGCAAGTTACATACTTAGATCGAAATAAAAGTAACGTCGGTAATAATTATAGGTAAGTAATATACTATTCTTACACGTAAATATTAAAATATATTGTTTTATCATTTGAGCACTCTTATTGTTAACGATGTTTTCGGTCGATAACCCAATAATACCTCACGAAGTTCAACCAACTTCGGTTAGCTAAGTTAACAGTGTGAAACAATCTCTATAATGAAAGTATAATACGAAAAAGAATGAAAGAATAAGACTGTGTATAAATATATATAAACATTCTAGAAATACAAGTGAAAGATTGATCAAACAAGAAACTCTCATTCCTTATTTATTCATCATTAATGAAATAATAGGATAAATCGAGATTCAATAATACCTTTTATTTATAATATGCTGGCAGTATCCAAATTTATAAAAATTATAGATTCGTGGTTATTAGTTAACAAAATAAGAAACATTACTTATTTTCTTAATTTCCATTTGAAAATAACTTACACTCTAGCCTCATAGTTGGTAAGAATAAGACAGCTTTAACCCTAAGTCAACATAAACTAAACTTGTTATATAATCCCTGCAAAACTGTGTGTTTTTTTCTATTTGTTCTTTGTAAAACATAAAGTTATACCATGAACCATCTGTACTCTTCGCACTTTTGTTATCAAAACACGTTTTTTTAACGTTAATGCCCATTGAAGTACCGCTGAGCCACTAAACTCAGTTCCATACTTATAACGATCAAAAAATTATCCTCTAATTCTAACGTGCTCTTGGAAGAACGTTATTACAATAAAAAGTAAGTCGAGATGTTGAAATAAGTTGTAAAATATATATATTAATGTTGCTCATAATGAATGTTGTTCAAACTCTTGAAAATATACAATTGGTTAAATTTAGTTTCGTGACTTTCCATTGTGATGTGAAAAAACATGTCCAATAATCTTTTAATCTCATCTCATGTATATATTTGCGTAACCAGATCTGCGATATTTGCTAATTCAAGCTAATTTCCAATTTATTAAGTTTTTAAAGAATAAATACAACAGTTACACAAAATTACTATACTAGATGGCGAAAGTGTGAGGTGAAACATGGCGGCAGTCTTAGCCAGTAAGCTAGTAATAAATAGCTTAACACCGAAATATTTCGGAATTTGCAGAACGTTAAGATCCGTAGAATGGCGGTTATCACCGTTTACTTTTTCCAAACACTGGATTCACAGAAATTTTCCGTGTTTAGGTAACTAAATAAAGATTTTCTTCCAGCAGTTATTATTAAATTTACCTAAAAATAATATATATATATATTTTAGTAACTTGAATAAATTTTGAAGTTGGAGGGCTTCGCTCGTATCATTACTGTCAGTAGTAATTTATAAATTGCACCAGGATAAAACGTCGAAGGCTAAAATAAAGGTACAAAATATAAGCACGTGTAATTTTGGACATAAATACATCTGATGGAACAAACTGATTTTTGTTTATATATCAATGGTAGTCTTTTCCATATAACACATTTACAGTATTTTGGTTGTGCAGGTTTTCTATGTCAGTGTTAACGTGTAATGTAGGTTAGTGGTTTATGATAGGTTATATGTCGCTACATCTAAACTTTGTAATACTTTATAGGCATGTTGTTTGTATACGTAGAATAAGTAAATGTTAATTTCACCTGCACAACGTGTACACAAACACAACATTTTATTGTAATGTAAATTAATTGAAGATTTTCCAAAACGGCACATCATTTATCATCATAAATAAAGAACTCTTAAAATTTTGTATTACAAAAAAGTCAAACTATTGTGACACATTTGTCCATATCTGATATTTCTTTTGTTAAACAAATCATTTGATAATAAAGGTGTTTGCTTCTGAAAATGAAATCATTTCTACAATAACAGTTAATTATCAGCAATATCTGATAATCACAATGAATTAAGTACAATTAGGAACCAAATGACAGCATGCTAATAAAAAATTAATTATACCCAAAGACAGTAGTTTATATACTAGATGATAGGCAGAGCAGTGCATCAACACAAATACACAGTAACAGAAACTGTTAGTTTAAGATTTCTTATCAGTATTTTTATTCTAAAACATAAAATGATTATGTGCTAGTAGTGACAAATAAAATTTAATGAGTGATGACTTTGTGAAGCTACTTGTTGAATCAGTCTTTCACTTGTCTCAGGCTAAAATTAAAATTTTGTACAAGGAACATAGTGTGGAGATCTTTAATCTGTTATGTTGCTGGTTCCATTTTTTACAGTTTGGTAGTTTATTTCACATTGTCCCAAGCTGTTTGTTTCTGTGTGCTTTAACTTGAATACTTTGTTATATTATCTTTAAAATGATAGAATATAATATAATTTCCCCCTCCCATCAACAATAAATTGTAAGAATAAAAATTTGCATATACTGAGTAGATATAGAGCAAAAAATAGTGAGATTATTGGTGCAGATTCTATCAATATTTTAATTAAAAATATAAAACATTTTAATTCAGGAATTAAAGGACTACAAATAAAGATGCCATCACTTTCCCCAACTATGACAGAAGGAACTATAATCAAGTGGATGAAAACTGAAGGTACGTTCTCTCTAACTGTAAAACAGTGTTTGTTTCTCCTGTAAAGGAAGGAATTTGTTTTATCTAAAGTGCCTTAGAACACTTGTAATATGCACAAAACTTATCCAGATCTCAAGTGTCTGATGGAATTATTATGAAACTGCCATGCATTTTACATTAAATATATATATATGTTCTTCTTCTGTCCAGAATCAATGGCAAAAAGTAGTATTTGTACACCACATGTACATTGGAGCTTCTGGTTATAAATATTCACATGATAATTATGTGATGTGAGACTTTCTTGTTGTCTGTTGTATTTTTCAGTAATTGTTAATACTAAGGGTACATATTTATAATGAAAATTATGCTATAAATAATGAGCAGACAGATTATTTTAAGAATGCTTACCAAGGTTTTCAGTGTTGTATATTTACATTTTGTTCATAACAGATTTGAGTCTTGTATATTGTTTTTTTCAACTACTTAATAGATTTAGCTTATAGCTGGAAGATATATTTTTAAAATAAATATAGTCATACTTCAGAGAAAACTAAAAGTACTTTAAATAAATTATATTGTATGTGCTTCGTAAAACAGAAATAACAAGTGGACTACTAAGGAATATTTAGTCTTTCAAAACTGACTTTCCACACCCACCCCAAGGAAAAGAAAAGTAAATATCAAACCCATCTTTTATTTTTGGTGAACTTATGATTTCCCACTTAAACTCTTGTATGGTGCTAATCTAAACTCTAAACTACTGCATTTACCAACTTATTCCATAAGTCTATCTCTATTATAAGAATAAAACTCTCCTAACTGGAGCCTGGTCTGTCTTTTCCACATTGTATTCTTGTCTTTATAAATCACCACAAAGCAATCATATTGTTCTTCCAGTTAACCTTGCCAGCATTGGTAAGATCAGTTTTAACCTGTATTCTCTCAGAAGAAGATTAGTTAAAAGATGTCAGCCTGTCTCATGAGGTAACCTTTTCATATTTGGAGTTGTCCAAGTAACCTTTTCTTTGACACTTACCAATAAGTTAATATCCTTGGCCATTAGTTAGGACTTACAGTATTTTATAAAAGTTAAATACTGTATAAGGTAATAAAATCAACAAGTTGAACATCAGTGTTAACTAAACATCCTATCTTAATCATCACTGTTTGTAGCAGTTGCATTTCAGCTTGTATTACACAAAATAATACAGAGTGAGGTCCACTTATTTGGTAACTACTGTGTTGTTAGCACCAATAATTTATTTTTTGAAATAAACACTAGTCAATCATACCTCTTTGTTTAATGTTGTGTTATGAGTCACAAAATATTTTGTTTGAACAAGCTTATAAATGTATTGCAGAGAAGCTGTTTATTGTCTGTTTGTCAGACAAGTTTCTTTGGTAGCACCACCTACATTGAATAAATGAATAATTACAGGAGATTCTGTAATGGCAGGAGACCTAATTTGTGAGATCCAAACTGATAAGGCTGTTGTTGGATATGAAGTAGATGAAGATGGAATTCTTGCAAAAATTCTAGTAAGGAAATTTTCATGATTCAAATTTACTCTTAAGGTTTGATGATGATGTAATTACTAATCATTCTAATGTGATGTTTTCTTTAGATGTACTGATACTACAAGGGTGAAACCAGTACTACTGCAAGGTGTGTATGTTCTGTGGTAAGGGGTATTTTTACAAACCATTTTGGTCCTTCTACATAAAGAATTTAAATGTCTTAAACAACAGTCCAGTATTTATTATTATTTTACTCAGAAGGCAGTGGACATTTTAGAATTTTTGAGTTGTTGTTCAATGTCCCTTGCTTACTCTCTTGTGTAACGAATATAATTAAGATCACTATATATACATTTATAGCAGGTAAAATGACTACATAATTTTATAATTTAGTCTAATGAAAACAGTATGATTGGTTATTTACCATAGCATAATGTACTTTAATTCGTTTAAACTATACAGTCTAAATTGTTGGTGCACAGAGACCAAAACATAGAAGTATCATATATTGTATTTAATGTAGTCTTGAGAAAGGATAAACTTTCTTATTATGTGTAGTATTATTTATACTTCACTTTTCTGAGTAGTATACCTTTTATTTGATTTTATTCAGTAGTGTCAATTTTACTTGATTTTCTTGAGTAGTATCACATTAAATTGATTTTCTTCTGTTGTCACTCTTATTTGATTTTCTTGATTAGTGTTATTTTTACTTGAATTTCTTCAGTAGTGTTACTTTTACTTGATTTTCTTCTGTTGTCACCCTTATTTGATTTTCTTTTGTTGAAAGTCTTATTTGATTTTCTTCAGTAGAGTCACTTGATTTTCTTGAGTAATGTCACATTTACTTGATTTTCTTCAGTAGTGTAATTTGATTTTCTTGAGTAGTGTCACTTTTACTTTATTTTCTTTAGTAGTGTCACTTTTACTTGATTTTCTTCAGTAGTGTAATTTAATTTTCCTGAGTAGTGTCACTTTTACTTGATTTTCTTAAGTAGTGTCATTTTTACCTATTTTCTTCAGTAGTGTTACTTGATTTTCATGAGTAGTGTCACTTTTACTTGATTTTCTTGAGTAGTGTCATTTTTACTTGATTTTCTTGAGTAGTATCACATTAAATTGATTTTCCTCTGTTGTCACTCTTATTTGATTTTCTTGAGTAGTGTCACTTTTACTTGATTTTCTTGAGTAGTGTCACTTTTACTTGATTTTCTTCAGTAGTGTAATTTAATTTTCCTGAGTAGTGTCACTTTTACTTGATTTTCATGAGTAGTGTCACTTTTACTTGATTTTCTTGAGTAGTGTCATTTTTACTTGATTTTCTTGAGTAGTATCACATTAAATTGATTTTCCTCTGTTGTCACTCTTATTTGATTTTCTTGAGTAGTGTCACTTTTACTTGATTTTCTTGAGTAGTGTCTTTTTTACTTGATTTTCTTGAGTAGTGCCACTTTCACTTGATTTTCTTCTGTTGTCACTCTTATTTGATTTTATTCTGTTGTCACTGTTATTTAATTTTCTTCAGTAGTGTTACTTGATTTTTTTGAGTAGTGTCACTTTTACTTGATTTTCTTGAGTAGTATCACATTAAATTGATTTTCCTCTGTTGTCACTCTTATTTGATTTTCTTGAGTAGTGTCACTTTTACTTGATTTTTTTCAGTAGTGTTACTTGATTTTCTTGAGTAGTGTCATTTTTACTTGATTTTCTTGAGTAGTGTTACTTTCACTTGATTTTCTTCAGTAGTGTCACTTATTTTCTTGAGAAGTGTCATTTTAACTTGATTTTCTTCAGTAGTGTAAGTTGATTTTCTTGAGTAGTGTCACTTTTACTTGATTTTTTTCAGTAGGGTCATTTTTATTTGATTTTCTTTAGTAGTGTTACTTGATTTTCTTGAGTAGTGTCACCTTAACTTGATTTTCTTCAGTAGTGTTACTTGATTTTCTTGAGCAGTGTTACTTTTACTTGATTTTTTCAGTAGTGTCATTTTTACTTGATTATTTTCAGTAGTGTTGCTTGATTTTCTTGAGTAGTGTCACTTTTACTTGATTTTCTTCAGTAGTGTCATTTTTACTTGATTTTCTTCAGTAGTGTTATTTTTACTTGATTTTCTTTAGTTGTTTCACTTTTACTTGATTTTGTTGAGTAGTGTCATTTTTACTTGATTTTCTTCAATAGTGTCACTTTAACTTGATTTTCTTTAGTTGTTTCACTTTAACTTGATTTTCTTCAGTAGTGTAATTTGATTTTGTTGAGTAGTGTCATTTTTACTTGATTTTCTTCAGTAGTGTAACTTGATTTTCTTGAGTATTGTAACTTGATTTTTCTTGAGTAATGTAAGTTGATTTTCTTGAGTATTGTAACTTGATTTTCTTGAGTAGTTTCACTTTTACTTGATTTTGTTGAGTAGTGTCATATTTATTTGATTTTTTCAGTAGTGTTTCTTGATTTTCTTGAGTAGTGTCACTCTAACTTGATTTTCTTCAGTAGTGTCACTTATTTTCTTGAGAAGTGTCATTTTAACTTGATTTTCTTCAGTAGTGTAAGTTGATTTTCTTGAGTAGTGTCACTTTTACTTGATTTTTTTCAGTAGGGTCATTTTTATTTGATTTTCTTTAGTAGTGTTACTTGATTTTCTTGAGTAGTGTCACCTTAACTTGATTTTCTTCAGTAGTGTTACTTGATTTTCTTGAGCAGTGTTACTTTTACTTGATTTTTTCAGTAGTGTCATTTTTACTTGATTATTTTCAGTAGTGTTGCTTGATTTTCTTGAGTAGTGTCACTTTTACTTGATTTTCTTCAGTAGTGTCATTTTTACTTGATTTTCTTCAGTAGTGTTATTTTTACTTGATTTTCTTTAGTTGTTTCACTTTTACTTGATTTTGTTGAGTAGTGTCATTTTTACTTGATTTTCTTCAATAGTGTCACTTTAACTTGATTTTCTTTAGTTGTTTCACTTTAACTTGATTTTCTTCAGTAGTGTAATTTGATTTTGTTGAGTAGTGTCATTTTTACTTGATTTTCTTCAGTAGTGTAACTTGATTTTCTTGAGTATTGTAACTTGATTTTTCTTGAGTAATGTAAGTTGATTTTCTTGAGTATTGTAACTTGATTTTCTTGAGTAGTTTCACTTTTACTTGATTTTGTTGAGTAGTGTCATATTTATTTGATTTTTTCAGTAGTGTTTCTTGATTTTCTTGAGTAGTGTCACTCTAACTTGATTTTCTTCAGTAGTGTCACTTTAACTTGATTTTCTTCAGTTGTTTCACTTTAACTTGATTTTCTTGAGTAGTTTCACTTTTACTTGATTTTCTTGAGTAGTGTCATTTTTACTTGATTTTTTCAGTTGTGTTATTTGATTTTTCCAAAAACACAGGACATTCTTCCTCATCTTTAACTAATATCTTAAATTTTTGTAATTTAACATGGTAGTAACTTTCTCAAAATGAATACATTTTAAGATATATCATTTTCTCTATAGCTTGCACTTAATACACATATATTCTATTCTCTTTTAGTTTGTGTGCTTAGTAACTCAGAACCCAATATATTCAGTATAGCTGTAGCATGAAGTTAGCTCTAAGTATTATTCTGTGTGGTAGGACTGAATGTCTATATTGAGTATAGCTGTTGTAGGAAGTTAGCTCTAGGTGTTATTCTGTATGGTAGGACTGAATGTCTTGTATTATAGAAAACTATTTTGATGACTCACATGCTATGTGAAATAGTATCAAATTAATGTAATATTTTTGTGTTATTGGTCAAGCTCTTGATGAAATGTATATTATAAAAGTGATTTGACACTTTTAGAGATTTATTTATCAGATGTGACAGGTGTCACAAAGTCTGGTTTGTATTTTTTTCTTTCTTGGGATCAGTGCTTCAATCTCTGACTATGCTTGTAAACAGTTTTCAAGTTATAATCCAAACAACTCAAACCCAGTTCAGCTAAACCATGATGTTATTTTCAGTTTGCTACAGTTTTGTTTTAATAAATAAATAAATTGTATTTTTTTCACTTAAATTTAAACAGTTTTCCAAATGTAATAATTTTCTACCTCTTGTCACAAATGGTTTTTATTGTAATTCTACTCTGGTCAGTATTTGTTTTTTTGTTTTGTTTTTTCTTACATCAAGTCTTTGTCTACTTTAGTTTACTATTGGTAGGTAACCAGAGCCATTTTTCAACATAGAAAATATATGAACTTATTAATCCAATAATCAAGTGATTGTTTGTATTTAATTTTTAAAATTCACAGATCTATACTTCCTTTTATAATTGACTTTTCAAGAATAGTGTGAAAAAAATTCTGTTAATTAACTGTAGGTTCCAGCAGATACTAAAGACATTAAGGTTGGGACTTGTATTGCTTTGATGGTTGGTGAAGGAGAAGACTGGAAGGATGTAGAAGTTCCTGATGGAGGGACTCGAGACACATCTTCAACCAGTGAAACAACAACACCTGTTAAAAAAACAGAACCTGAACCTCCCAGAAAACCAGAAACTTCTGAAAGGGTTTCTAAGTTCAGGTATGAAGTGTTATATTAATGTGCATGATATATCTATATAGAAAACTTTTTTTAAGGAAAATTTAAAAGTAATTTGTTAATTTCATACAGCCATTACAGGGAGAGGATGACTTGATTTTCTGTTAATAAATATCTTAACTTTTTGTAATCCTATGTGTTGTGCATTGGTTTCTAAAAAACATTGTTATCAATCAGTTAACTGATTTGGTACCGAGTATTTTGCACGTTCAGTTAAAGGATGTTAATATTATAGATGTTAATTGTTAAAGTTCTGTGTGTTGTGAGGTTGCTCATATTTGTTTAGTAATTGCTAGCATGTTAATCTATTAACTCTTTCAGTACCACTGCCTTTGTTCATTAAATGTGATGTTTTTAAAAAGAAGAGAACTGTATTAATTATTGTATTGAAAAACTTGAGTGTGTATTTCTGTAGGTTTGTGAAAATAATAATAAATTTATTTCTGAGATATATGGATAACACAGTTTATTTTCAGGTACGTTATGCTACTATGTTAATAATAAAAAACACAACACAAAAACCAACATGTTTTGGCATAATGAAAGGTAAAATATTTATTATTACTTAGAGCTGACTAGTTTTGATAACAATGTTATCCCTGATGATTTTAACTGTGTTAGCAAAACTAGTTACCTTTCATTGTAAAAATGTTATTTTTTGTATTTTTTAGACTTTATGATTATGGATGACTTTGAACTTATTTCTTTAAACCAGGATGTATTTATTTTATTTATTCTGTAAGTTAATGTAATGATACACATTTGGTAATAAATGTATTTTGCATGTTAAATAAAATTGTACAGAAACCCATAATGTGTCAAATAATTATTCGTATGTGGTACTTCTCTCCTGTCACAAGATTAGATGTTTCTGTTTATTGCTTCCCTCTACGTTCAACATTTTTATTATGCGTGCCACATGCCTTCTGCGCCCCACTATTACAATCAAATGATTCAAACATGTGTCTCATGCAAATCATCATGCATTACTTCACCACTAACAGGTGTATAGTACACTCACATAGTGCATGTGACTCCCTCTACATAATTCTACTGAACTATTACTTCTTGTTTGACAGTGTTTCTTCTCTGATGTCATTCTCTTTCATCTTGATTAGTGTTTTAGATTGAATTCATTTTCAAAATATTTTCATTTAACAACTCTCTTTTTTTATTCATTCAGGATCCATTACCCTTATATTACTCACATTTACATCTTACTTCAAATCCTTTTGTTAGCTGATACAAAACACTTTGGGTGTTTCATGTTCAACATATTCTTTACCACAGATTTCAGGTGCTGACAACCTGCCAAGAGACTTACCTACATTTATTTGCAGGAAGATTGAATGCCATCTGGATCAGCCTTTGCACCTGACATTGCACCTCTTTCTCCTGAACACATGTGATCTGGACAAGCTGACAAGGACTTTGATAGCCTATTTCTACCTCCACAATTTGCTGTGCTTCCCATACCCTTCATGACGATTTTACTTAGACAGTTGTGTTGTTTTACCCCTTGTTCCTGTATCTTATGACCCAAGTCCTTTGTTATTTCCCAACTCGAACGATTCTTTTGTTGTAACTTTTCATAATTCATTTCCTGCCTGAGGCTCTTCACAGAAATCCTGAAGGATTTTCTGGGAACATCCTCTCCCTCCTTAGCTCCATGTTGGCTCATTTATCATCTGGCTTTGCAAGTGTAGTTTATTTGTTGTTGGGACCTTTTAGGTCATGATGCTCTAATCTTGAACTCATTTATCTGCTCTCTATCTCTGGGATTTGTATATGGCTAAGTTTTTAAGATGTTTTGTCTTTGATACAGTTCTTGGAGTCTTAGGTTGCATCTGTTCAACAACAGTTTACCTTTTCACCTCTGGTAGCCCATTTATCTGTCCCTCCTACTTGCTGTGCCGTGATTCTTTGTTTTTCTGGACAACGAATGACAAGTCTCCAACATTTTGGCGACTACCTGGTGGGTTCAAGCCTGGTGAGAATTTAACTTGCAGTCTTCATTCATCAGTAGCATTCTTTCACCACTTATGTTTGGATACTTCAGGTTTTATCAGAGGGGCTCAAAAATTACATTTCTCAGCCTTGTTTCAGGTACCTGTTTCTTTTCCTTCTACTGAGGGTCTCACAACTTGCTAGTTTCTAGCAGGAGCAATACAGGATCTCTTCACATAACAAGGTATTGAACTTGTTTCACATCAGTCACCAGGGTTTTTACCTTTACATTTTTGTGGTTCTCTTGAAGACTGTGCACTTGAGGCCTCACATTGATCTGTCTTGCTTCGGTTGTTTCCTTCATTTCCTACATTTTACTCCGAGTCCTGCCTTACTCTGTGGTGGTAATTTTCTCTGGATCCATGGATAACCAAGATGAATGTCTCCTATACTTATCTATTTATTCCCATTTCTGTACAATCTTGTTTGTGTCTTAGGTTTGCCCATCAAGGGGTAGTATATCAATTTCAGATCATACTCTTTAGGCTGGCTTCAGCTCTTCATCATCATTCCCTGATGCTGCAATTTTATTTTTACATATACGACTAACTACTTCTTACTCATTCTGAACAGGATTCAGTCAGATATACTCATTCTACTCTTGCATCCCTTTAGGTTTTTTTAGGATTTAGAATGAACCAATCAACATAAGTCCTCATACAGGTTTCGGGTTGTATATCTTCGTCTCTTGATTTCTCCTTCTGTGTTGTGAGTAACATCAGGGATTGTTCCAGTTCTATCCTTGGCTCTCTTTTGTTCTCTTATTGCATGGATATTATTGTTCTTTGAATACTGGTTGTCTCATCCTAGGATCAGTTGCTCAGAGCTAATCCTGTGTCATACCAAGGAATCATAGTGGTTCTCATTTCCCAAGTTCTTGGGTGTGAGGTTAAGACAGTATGATTCTCATTCTATTTTCACTTGGATCTTGGTACCCCATGAGGAGGTTTTGATGTAGTTGACAGTTTGCCATGCCCTATCCAGTCTACACCATTAGATGCATTATTGTTTACCAAATTTTCTTATTGTTGGATTGAGTTATTTTATCTTTCCCACCACATTTTCACCCACTCCTCTCATTTACTGTACTGATTTCTTCCACGTGACACAAATGGGTGAAGAATATACCTGGATCAGAAATGGTGTGGTTCTCTTCGTCTGATCTTCTGACCTGTCTCATCTGTGGAGATATCCTTCAGACAATTCTTGGTGGGTACAAACATTCTTTTCATGCACCAATCGTTCCTCTTAATCAAAGTGGAATTCTAGCTAGTCTTGTGAACAGAGGGAAGTACTATATCAAAAGTTATCATTTTCCTATACTGAAAATGATGCACAATGTTTTGCACGAGAGAACTGTTGGAATCATTTGACTCAAGTAGGGAGGTGCAGAAGGCTTGGGACATGTAATAAAAAAGTTTGCATATAAAGGGTAAACAAAAAATGGAAATAGCTAATCTTGTGGAAGGAGGGAAGTACCTATTTTAAATACATTTTATATTTCGGAAAAATTATAACTTCATTTGATGTGGTAAACATTTATGAAAAGTTTTTAAAAGATCATGTTTGCACATTGTCTAAGATGAGAGTGTTTATTTTTCTTAGTATGGTGGGACCTGCAGTGAGAGGATTGCTTGAGCTTTATGGACTTGAATCTAGTCAAATACCTCCTTCTGGTCCACACAATAACCTTATAAAGGGGTAAGTTCCAAACAGCAGGAAAAGTATATCATAGTTTTGTTTCATGTAAAGCTTAGTTATACAGGTTATTTATATTTTATAACCTTAATATTACATATATAGATTTTAAAAACTTGATTTATTTAAAAACTAAATGTAACTTATTGGCTTTTAGATTATAGCCATTATTGGAAAGTTTTCCAAGTAGGTTTTTGCTTCCTATAGTAGGCTAGCTGCTCTTTCAACTTTACCTTACTTTGGTTAATCTTTTCTTTATACATATTTGCAACCAGTTTACATTGGAGTTTGGCTCAAGTGATTTTGTGTGTTATGACTTTACTATGGTCTAAAATTTATTACAAGTAAATTTGCTACAAGTATGTACTTATGTTTTTGCACATGTTGTGGAACTCTTTACTGTGTTTCTCTTCCAGTAAGATAACCATTTCCTGTCTTTGTGTCTTTTATTAAATGTTCCTGGTTCAGAATCTTAACTCTGTGTTTTAAATGACATTGTACTGTGTAAGACATAGGCCTACCTGTACTTCACTCCTATCTACTTTTTGTGTGTTATTTGGATGTATCGGAGTTTTCTGTCTCCAACATGCTCTACTAAAGTATAGGGGATCAGAAAGCTATTGATGATTTGGCCAAAAACTAAGAAGAAATCATAAAACAGAGCTTTTCAAACTGACTATATTTTTTCTTTTGTTTCTCAAAGATTAAAAGATTGAGAGTTTGTGGTCAATTCATTGAAGTGGAACCTTCTGTTGTTTAAACACTTAAGTTGTTTTAGTGGTTGTGTTAGATGTTTTTTTCATGATAACTATACTCATATTTCTCTATCCTAATTTCTATATTATATATATGGTGTTTTTAATTGTCTTTTACTTACAACCCCCCCCCCCCTCCTTCATGACATTAAAACTTGGGTTTTGATACCCAAGATGGGAGAGTATATCAGTTCTGTTTAAGAACATACATACTGTTGATCATTGCAGATAACCTATATTTATATATGATTTGTAAGATTGATACATACATACTGTTGATCATTGCAGACAACCTATATTTATATATGATTTGTAAGATTGATACAACCTTCTTGTTTTTTGTTTTATTATTCAACAAGCAAGCTGTGTGAAATACTAAAATAAACATAAAGCCATATGTATTATCATAAACTTTATCTTAATGTTTTAAATATTAGCTATAGAGTTCTTGATGTTAAGTTTGTCAAATTAGTCCTATAATAGCAAAGGTTCAACTATGATCTGGTAACTTTGACTAATATCTGGATAAGAGTCCATTGTTCATAAATATGAGAAGTCATTTATTTAGAAGTTGTTGAGTTGTGATTGAGAATTCATTGAAATGTTGACTGTATGTAAGTTATTCAGAGTTTGTTCTCAAACAAGAATGTTTTCTGTTAAATGTTATTAGTGCATTATGTCAACAGAATTTTCAGATCTTGTGTTGAAAAATTTGCTTCTAAACTTAGGTCTCTCACTTGTGTCAAACTGAACGTAGGCTGTAGCAAATGTTAAAGGACAAATAAAGTATTTATATCATTATTACATGGACTAGACTTTGGATTATTTGGACCAAATAATTCAACAGAACATGATAAACAATAGAACAATATGATATATAGTCCACCATTATAAAAACCACAATCTATTTATTTTAGATTGGTCCTTGTTCAGGTCAGAATTCTCAAACCAAACACATGATAGGTTTGATTTTCTATATAAATATAGTTTCCATATACCTCATCATTTTGTTCAAAAAGATGTGGCTTGTCAGTTTTGCTTCTTTGTGTCTGATAAAAATAAGAAGGGATTGATTGGATAAAGATTGTATTCTAAATACAACCATCCAGTCTTGTAAAATTTATTATTGCAAAGTGATCTCAGCTCCATATTATTATTATTAACTATTTATAGATGCTCTCCAAACATCTTGGTGTATTGGAAAATTAAAATTAAAGTTTCTCCTGTTTTATTTTTTTCATTCTTAATGTCTGATAGTTGTCATCAGATAGTTGTCGTCTTTATGGACCTCATTTCCTTCGATTGTCGTCTTATACCAGATTATTCACTAACCCTTGGGAAGTATGTGGTTGAACTGATTATTTAGCTTGGGGTTCTCCAGAGTAATGGATATAAAGGGAAAAACAGTTTGTTAATCCAAGTCTGGTATGTCTCATAAACTTAATAGATTACCAGTATTTGACCAATCTATTCCACTGGATTTGTGTGGTTTCTCACCCTGATAGTTTCCCATTATTAGAATAATTTAAGTTTTTCCCACAGTGGCAAAAGTAGGGACTGTTTCAAGACTTCTATACCAACATTATGCTTTCTGAAGTACTTTCAGACTGCCCACAGCTCTAGAGCATTTGAATTTAGGGTTTGTATGTTTTGGTACCTTTGTCATGATATACTTTTTGCATCACTTTTTCCTTACGTCAGAATAAATTTGTTTTAGGAAAGTTATCTCACAATGTAAATTAAACTGTTAGTATTGCATTCCATGGTTGCATAAAAATAGTAACAATAAAAGATTTACAAGAAGTTTTTATTATAATGGAAGTTTAGTTCTAAAAATAAATTTTCTTTCTCAGAGAACAACCATATCTTTAGTTTCCTGTAGTTAGCCATATGTTTTTTATTCCAAGCAACTGTCCCCAGTGGCACAGTGGTATGTCTGCAGACTAGAAACCAAATTTCAGTACCTGTGCTTAATAAGAAACAAAAACAATCTAAATAATTTTACATTAAACTAAGCATCATATTCACATAATTATAACTTTATTTTTAAGTTAATAATCTTTTTCTGGGTATTTATTATCCTAAAAATTGGGTTTTGATACTCCTGATGAGTGCAAAACAGATAGCTCATTGTATATCTTTGTGCTTAGTAACAAAAAACAAACACTATGCTTGCTTAATGTTTACTAGAAAAATGTAAAAATATTAAAAGGTATTTTGACCATATTTATGTAATAAAAACAGTGGAACATTTTGTATTTAACTTCTAATCAAAGCAAGCTACTTGCATATATCACAATAAAATATTAAGCCAGTATTGAATATAGCTAATTTGGAATACAGTTCTTATATTGTTAATTATAAACTGATGTCATTCATCAGTTGATTATCCTAACTCTTAGTGGTGTTTAAAGCCATAAACCCAATAATATCTTATGAAGTTGTGCAAGATAAAGGTATTTAGATCAGTCCTGGATCCTTGTTTCAAGCCAACAGTACAAAATAATCCTTATAATAAAAATATATAACAACATAAAATTAGTAATGATAAAAATAGATATGTAAAGTGATGTGACCAATACTGTTTATCAAAGTAACATTAAAGAAGGAATACGATATACTTTACTTACACAACACAGTGAGATTATCACAGATTTTCTTATTTCTAAATGTATTTTAGGATGAAAAGACTCATATGGTTATTTTTTTATTCTGCTGTTTAGTGATGTACTGGAATATATAAAGAAACAGAACTTGAAACCTAAGGCACCAAAAGAAACCAGTCCTATAGTTAAAGGCACTTTGCCTCGTCAGAAAATGATGGTGCCCTCTAGTAGGAAGGAAGAGGAATACGTAGACATCCCATTGACTGATTCAAAGTCAACTATTGCTAATGCATTTGCATGGTCTAAGGTAAGTCACATGTTTATACTCTTTGGGAACCTCACTTATTTATATTCTTCAGATAGCAAACCTGTTTATATTATGGAGGTACTTCACACGTTTATATTCCTTGAGTGCTTAACCTATTTATATTATTCAGATAGCAAACCTCTTTATTTTATGAAGGTACCTCATGTGTTAATATTCCTTGGGTGCCTAACCTGTTTATATTCCTAAGAAAGTTTTAATTTACAAAATTTGTATTTAGAGAGACTTCGGATTTATCTCAGAATGGCTGGTATGAGTACTAACACTTATTGATAAGCAGAGAACAATGTTTCGACTTTCCTGGGTCATCTTCAGGTTAACAAAGAGAGAGTTAGGTATGAGATTCTAAGGCATGCCTGGCAGTGATCAATTGCAAACTCCTCATTGTTAACGTGAAGATGCCCTAGGGAGGTGGAAACGTTGTTCTCTGCTTACCAATAAAAGTGTTGACACCCGTACCACCCATTCTGAGATATATTTTTATTTCAAGTGGGTTTCTCATCATCAATAATACAGAGACTTCAGTTACATATATCACAAATAAAATCTAATTAGAATTTTTTATTTTATCTGAATTGTATTCATGTTGTTATATTATAGTTTTTGAATTGGTTTATTTCAGTTACGTGATGTTGCATTTTTTAAAAATGATTTACAAAAACTTATCATGTAGTTTGAAAATTTATTTTAAAACTTAGTATGATTTTAATATAAAATGTTGTTTTTAAAATTAGTATGGTTTGAATAGAAAACATTGTTGTCTTAAAATTAGTATGGTTTGAATAGAAAATATTGATTTTAAAACTTAGTATGGTTTGAATAGAAAACATTGTTGTTTTTAAAACTTAGTATGGTTTGAATAGAAAACATTGATTTTAAAACTTAGTATGGTTTGAATAGAAAACATTGTTGTCTTAAAATTAGTATGGTTTGAATAGAAAACATTGATTTTAAAACTTAGTATGGTTTGAATAGAAAACATTGATTTTAAAACTTAGTATGGTTTGAATAGAAAACGTTGTTTTTAAAACTTGGTATGGTTTGAATAGAAAACATTGATTTTGAAACTTAGTATGGTTTAAATAGAAAACATTGATTTTAAAACTTAGTATGGTTTGAATAGAAAACGTTGTTTTTAAAACTTGGTATGGTTTGAATAGAAAACATTGATTTTAAAACTTAGTATGGTTTGAATAGAAAACATTGATTTTAAAACTTAGTATGGTTTGAATAGAAAACATTGTTGTTTTTAAAACTTAGTATGGTTTGAATAGAAAACATTGATTTTAAAACTTAGTATGGTTTGAATAGAAAACATTGATTTTAAAACTTAGTATGGTTTGAATAGAAAACATTGTTGTTTTTAAAACTTTATATGGTTTGAATAGAAAACATTGATTTTAAAACTTAGTATGGTCTGAATAGAAAACATTGTTGTCTTAAAATTAGTATGGTTTGAATAGAAAACATTGATTTTAAAACTTAGTATGGTTTGAATAGAAAACATTGATTTTAAAACTTAGTATGGTTTGAATAGAAAACATTGTTGTTTTTAAAACTTATATGGTTTGAATAGAAAACATTGTTGTTTTAAAACTTAGTATGGTTTGAATAGAAAACATTGTTGTTTTAAAACTTAGTATGGTTTGAATAGAAAACATTGTTGTTTTAAAACTTAGTATGGTTTGAATAGAAAACATTGATTTTAAAACTTAGTATGGTTTGAATAGAAAACATTGATTTTAAAACTTAGTATGGTTTGAATAGAAAACATTGTTGTTTTTAAAACTTTATATGGTTTGAATAGAAAACATTGTTGTCTTAAAATTAGTATGGTCTGAATAGAAAACATTGTTGTTTTTAAAACTTAGTATGGTCTGAATAGAAAACATTGTTGTTTTAAAACTTAGTATGGTTTGAATAGAAAACATTGATTTTAAAACTTAGTATGGTTTGAATAGAAAACATTGATTTTAAAACTTAGTATGGTTTGAATAGAAAACATTGATTTTAAAACTTAGTATGGTTTGAATAGAAAACATTGTTGTCTTAAAATTAGTATGGTCTGAATAGAAAACATTGTTGTTTTTAAAACTTAGTATGGTCTGAATAGAAAACATTGTTGTCTTAAAATTAGTATGGTTTGAATAGAAAACATTGATTTTAAAACTTAGTATGGTTTGAATAGAAAACATTGATTTTAAAACTTAGTATGGTTTGAATAGAAAACATTGTTGTTTTTAAAACTTTATATGGTTTGAATAGAAAACATTGTTGTCTTAAAATTAGTATGGTCTGAATAGAAAACATTGTTGTTTTTAAAACTTAGTATGGTTTGAATAGAAAACATTGTTGTTTTAAAACTTAGTATGGTTTGAATAGAAAACATTGATTTTAAAACTTAGTATGGTTTGAATAGAAAACATTGATTTTAAAACTTAGTATGGTTTGAATAGAAAACATTGATTTTAAAACTTAGTATGGTTTGAATAGAAAACATTGTTGTTTTAAAACTTAGTATGGTTTGAATAGAAAACATTGTTGTTTTAAAACTTAGTATGGTTTGAATAGAAAACATTGTTGTTTTAAAACTTAGTATGGTTTGAATAGAAAACATTGTTGTTTTAAAACTTAGTATGGTTTGAATAGAAAACATTGATTTTAAAACTTAGTATGGTTTGAATAGAAAACATTGATTTTAAAACTTAGTATGGTTTGAATAGAAAACATTGTTGTTTTAAAACTTAGTATGGTTTGAATAGAAAACATTGATTTTAAAACTTAGTATGGTTTGAATAGAAAACATTGATTTTAAAACTTAGTATGGTTTGAATAGAAAACTTAGTATGGTTTGAATAGAAAACATTGATTTTAAAACTTAGTATGGTTTGAATAGAAAACATTGATTTTAAAACTTAGTATGGTTTGAATAGAAAACATTGTTGGTTTTAAAACTTAGTATGGTTTGAATAGAAAACATTGTATGGTTTTAAAACTTAGTATGGTTTGAATAGAAAACATTGATTTTAAAACTTAGTATGGTTTGAATAGAAAACATTGATTTTAAAACTTAGTATGGTTTGAATAGAAAACATTGATTTTAAAACTTAGTATGGTTTGAATAGAAAACATTGATTTTAAAACTTAGTATGGTTTGAATAGAAAACATTGATTTTAAAACTTAGTATGGTTTGAATAGAAAACATTGATTTTAAAACTTAGTATGGTTTGAATAGAAAACATTGATTTTAAAACTTAGTATGGTTTGAATAGAAAACATTGTTGTTTTAAAACTTAGTATGGTTTGAATAGAAAACATTGATTTTAAAACTTAGTATGGTTTGAATAGAAAACATTGATTTTAAAACTTAGTATGGTTTGAATAGAAAACATTGATTTTAAAACTTAGTATGGTTTGAATAGAAAACATTGATTTTTAAAACTTAGTATGGTTTGAATAGAAAACATTGATTTTAAAACTTAGTATGGTTTGAATAGAAAACATTGATTTTAAAACTTAGTATGGTTTGAATAGAAAACATTGATTTTAAAACTTAGTATGGTTTGAATAGAAAACATTGATTTTAAAACTTAGTATGGTTTGAATAGAAAACATTGATTTTAAAACTTAGTATGGTTTGAATAGAAAACATTGATTTTAAAACTTAGTATGGTTTGAATAGAAAACATTGATTTTAAAACTTAGTATGGTTTGAATAGAAAACATTGATTTTAAAACTTAGTATGGTTTGAATAGAAAACATTGATTTTAAAACTTAGTATGGTTTGAATAGAAAACATTGTTGTTTTAAAACTTAGTATGGTTTGAATAGAAAACATTGAAAACTTAGTATGGTTTGAATAGAAAACATTGATTTTAAAACTTAGTATGGTTTGAATAGAAAACATTGATTTTAAAACTTAGTATGGTTTGAATAGAAAACATTGATTTTAAAACTTAGTATGGTTTGAATAGAAAACATTGATTTTAAAACTTAGTATGGTTTGAATAGAAAACATTGATTTTAAAACTTAGTATGGTTTGAATAGAAAACATTGATTTTAAAACTTAGTATGGTTTGAATAGAAAACATTGATTTTAAAACTTAGTATGGTTTGAATAGAAAACATTGATTTTAAAACTTAGTATGGTTTGAATAGAAAACATTGATTTTAAAACTTAGTATGGTTTGAATAGAAAACATTGATTTTAAAACTTAGTATGGTTTGAATAGAAAACATTGTTGTTTTAAAACTTAGTATGGTTTGAATAGAAAACATTGATTTTAAAACTTAGTATGGTTTGAATAGAAAACATTGATTTTAAAACTTAGTATGGTTTGAATAGAAAACATTGATTTTAAAACTTAGTATGGTTTGAATAGAAAACATTGATTTTAAAACTTAGTATGGTTTGAATAGAAAACATTGATTTTAAAACTTAGTATGGTTTGAATAGAAAACATTGATTTTAAAACTAGTAGTATGGTTTGAATAGAAAACATTGAATAGAAAACATTGTTGTCTTAAAATTAGTATGGTTTGAATAGAAAACATTGATTTTAAAACTTAGTATGGTTTGAATAGAAAACATTGATTTTAAAACTTAGTATGGTTTGAATAGAAAACATTGATTTTAAAACTTAGTATGGTTTGAATAGAAAACATTGATTTTAAAACTTAGTATGGTTTGAATAGAAAACATTGATTTTAAAACTTAGTATGGTTTGAATAGAAAACATTGTTGTTTTAAAACTTAGTATGGTTTGAATAGAAAACATTGATTTTAAAACTTAGTATGGTTTGAATAGAAAACATGGTTTTGAAAACATTGATTTTAAAACTTAGTATGGTTTGAATAGAAAACATTGATTTTAAAACTTAGTATGGTTTGAATAGAAAACATTGATTTTAAAACTTAGTATGGTTTGAATAGAAAACATTGTTTTTAAAACTTAGTATGGTTTGAATAGAAAACATTGATTTTAAAACTTAGTATGGTTTGAATAGAAAACATTGATTTTAAAACTTAGTATGGTTTGAATAGAAAACATTGATTTTAAAACTTAGTATGGTTTGAATAGAAAACATTGTTTTAAAACTTAGTATGGTTTGAATAGAAAACATTGATTTTAAAACTTAGTATGGTTTGAATAGAAAACATTGATTTTAAAACTTAGTATGGTTTGAATAGAAAACATTGATTTTAAAACTTAGTATGGTTTGAATAGAAAACATTGAAAACTTAGTATGGTTTGAATAGAAAACATTGATTTTAAAACTTAGTATGGTTTGAATAGAAAACATTGATTTTAAAACTTAGTATGGTTTGAATAGAAAACATTGATTTTAAAACTTAGTATGGTTTGAATGTTTTAAAACTTAGTATGGTTTGAATAGAAAACATTGATTTTAAAACTTAGTATGGTTTGAATAGAAAACATTGTTTTTAAAACTTAGTATGGTTTGAATAGAAAACATTGTTGTTTTTAAAACTTTGTATGGTTTGAATAGAAAACATTGATTTTAAAACTTAGTATGGTTTGAATAGAAAACATTGATTTTAAAACTTAGTATGGTTTGAATAGAAAACATTGATTTTAAAACTTAGTATGGTTTGAATAGAAAACATTGATTTTAAAACTTAGTATGGTTTGAATAGAAAACATTGATTTTAAAACTTAGTATGGTTTGAATAGAAAACATTGTTGTTTTAAAACTTAGTATGGTTTGAATAGAAAACATTGTTGTTTTAAAACTTAGTATGGTTTGAATAGAAAACATTGATTTTAAAACTTAGTATGGTTTGAATAGAAAACATTGTTGTTTTAAAACTTAGTATGGTTTGAATAGAAAACATTGATTTTAAAACTTAGTATGGTTTGAATAGAAAACATTGATTTTAAAACTTAGTATGGTTTGAATAGAAAACATTGATTTTAAAACTTAGTATGGTTTGAATAGAAAACATTGATTTTAAAACTTAGTATGGTTTGAATAGAAAACATTGATTTTAAAACTTAGTATGGTTTGAATAGAAAACATTGATTTTAAAACTTAGTATGGTTTGAATAGAAAACATTGATTTTAAAACTTAGTATGGTTTGAATAGAAAACATTGATTTTAAAACTTAGTATGGTTTGAATAGAAAACATTGATTTTAAAACTTAGTATGGTTTGAATAGAAAACATTGATTTTAAAACTTAGTATGGTTTGAATAGAAAACATTGATTTTAAAACTTAGTATGGTTTGAATAGAAAACATTGATTTTAAAACTTAGTATGGTTTGAATAGAAAACATTGATTTTAAAACTTAGTATGGTTTGAATAGAAAACATTGATTTTAAAACTTAGTATGGTTTGAATAGAAAACATTTTAAAACTTAGTATGGTTTTAAAAAATGGTTTGAATATTTTAAAACTTAGTTGTTTTTAAAACTTAGTATGGTTTGAATAGAAAACATTGATTTTAAAACTTAGTATGGTTTGAATAGAAAACATTGATTTTAAAACTTAGTATGGTTTGAATAGAAAACATTGATTTTAAAACTTAGTATGGTTTGAATAGAAAACATTGATTTTAAAACTTAGTATGGTTTGAATAGAAAACATTGATTTTAAAACTTAGTATGGTTTGAATAGAAAACATTGTTGTTTTAAAACTTAGTATGGTTTGAATAGAAAACATTGATTTTAAAACTTAGTATGGTTTGAATAGAAAACATTGATTTTAAAACTTAGTATGGTTTGAATAGAAAACATTGATTTTAAAACTTAGTATGGTTTGAATAGAAAACATTGATTTTAAAACTTAGTATGGTTTGAATAGAAAACATTGATTTTAAAACTTAGTATGGTTTGAATAGAAAACATTGATTTTAAAACTTAGTATGGTTTGAATAGAAAACATTGATTTTAAAACTTAGTATGGTTTGAATAGAAAACATTGATTTTAAAACTTAGTATGGTTTGAATAGAAAACATTGATTTTAAAACTTAGTATGGTTTGAATAGAAAACATTGATTTTAAAACTTAGTATGGTTTGAATAGAAAACATTGATTTTAAAACTTAGTATGGTTTGAATAGAAAACATTGATTTTAAAACTTAGTATGGTTTGAATAGAAAACATTGATTTTAAAACTTAGTATGGTTTGAATAGAAAACATTGATTTTAAAACTTAGTATGGTTTGAATAGAAAACATTGATTTTAAAACTTAGTATGGTTTGAATAGAAAACATTGATTTTAAAACTTAGTATGGTTTGAATAGAAAACATTGATTTTAAAACTTAGTATGGTTTGAATAGAAAACATTGATTTTAAAACTTAGTATGGTTTGAATAGAAAACATTGATTTTAAAACTTAGTATGGTTTGAATAGAAAACATTGATTTTAAAACTTAGTTGGTTTTAAAACTTAGTATGGTTTGAATAGAAAACATTGATTTTAAAACTTAGTATGGTTTGAATAGAAAACATTGATTTTAAAACTTAGTATGGTTTGAATAGAAAACATTGATTTTAAAACTTAGTATGGTTTGAATTGATTTTAAAACTTAGTATGGTTTGAATAGAAAACATTGATTTTAAAACTTAGTATGGTTTGAATAGAAAACATTGATTTTAAAACTTAGTATGGTTTGAATAGAAAACATTGATTTTAAAACTTAGTATGGTTTGAATAGAAAACATTGATTTTAAAACTTAGTATGGTTTGAATAGAAAACATTGATTTTAAAACTTAGTATGGTTTGAATAGAAAACATTGTTTTTAAAACTTAGTATGGTTTGAATAGAAAACATTGATTTTAAAACTTAGTATGGTTTGAATAGAAAACATTGATTTTAAAACTTAGTATGGTTTGAATAGAAAACATTGATTTTAAAACTTAGTATGGTTTGAATAGAAAACATTGTTGTTTTTAAAACTTAGTATGGTTTGAATAGAAAACATTGATTTTAAAACTTAGTATGGTTTGAATAGAAAACATTGATTTTAAAACTTAGTATGGTTTGAATAGAAAACATTGATTTTAAAACTTAGTATGGTTTGAATAGAAAACATTGATTTTTAAAACTTAGTATGGTTTGAATAGAAAACATTGATTTTAAAACTTAGTATGGTTTGAATAGAAAACATTGTTTTTAAAACTTAGTATGGTTTGAATAGAAAACATTGATTTTAAAACTTAGTATGGTTTGAATAGAAAACATTGATGTTTTAAAACTTAGTATGGTTTGAATAGAAAACATTGATTTTAAAACTTAGTATGGTTTGAATAGAAAACATTGATTTTAAAACTTAGTATGGTTTGAATAGAAAACATTGATTTTAAAACTTAGTATGGTTTGAATAGAAAACATTGATTTTAAAACTTAGTATGGTTTGAATAGAAAAATAGATTTTAAAACTTAGTATGGTTTGAATAGAAAACATTGATTTTAAAACTTAGTATGGTTTGAATAGAAAACATTGATTTTAAAACTTAGTATGGTTTGAATAGAAAACATTGATTTTAAAACTTAGTATGGTTTGAATAGAAAACATTGATTTTAAAACTTAGTATGGTTTGAATAGAAAACATTGATTTTAAAACTTAGTATGGTTTGAATAGAAAACATTGATTTTAAAACTTAGTATGGTTTGAATAGAAAACATTGATTTTTTTTAAACTTAGTATGGTTTGAATAGAAAACATTTATTTTAAAACTTAGTATAGTTTGAATAGAAAAGATTGATTTTAAAACTTAGTATGGTTTGAATAGAAAACATTGATTTTAAAACTTAGTATGGTTTGAATAGAAAACATTGATTTTAAAACTTAGTATGGTTTGAATAGAAAACATTGTTGTTTTAAAACTTAGTATGGTTTGAATAGAAAACATTGATTTTAAAACTTAGTATGGTTTGAATAGAAAACATTGATTTTAAAACTTAGTATGGTTTGAATAGAAAACATTGTTGTTTTAAAACTTAGTATGGTTTGAATAGAAAACATTGATTTTAAAACTTAGTATGGTTTGAATAGAAAACATTGAAAACATTTTAAAACTTAGTATGGTTTGAATAGAAAACATTGATTTTAAAACTTAGTATGGTTTGAATAGAAAACATTGATTTTAAAACTTAGTATGGTTTGAATAGAAAACATTGATTTTAAAACTTAGTATGGTTTGAATAGAAAACATTGATTTTAAAACTTAGTATGGTTTGAATAGAAAACATTGATTTTAAAACTTAGTATGGTTTGAATAGAAAACATTGATTTTAAAACTTAGTATGGTTTGAATAGAAAACATTGATTTTAAAACTTAGTATGGTTTGAATAGAAAACATTGATTTTAAAACTTAGTATGGTTTGAATAGAAAACATTGATTTTAAAACTTAGTATGGTTTGAATAGAAAACATTGTTTTAAAACTTAGTATGGTTTGAATAGAAAACATTGATTTTAAAACTTAGTATGGTTTGAATAGAAAACATTGATTTTAAAACTTAGTATGGTTTGAATAGAAAACATTGATTTTAAAACTTAGTATGGTTTGAATAGAAAACATTGATTTTAAAACTTAGTATGGTTTGAATAGAAAACATTGATTTTAAAACTTAGTATGGTTTGAATAGAAAACATTGATTTTAAAACTTAGTATGGTTTGAATAGAAAACATTGATTTTAAAACTTAGTATGGTTTGAATAGAAAACATTGATTTTAAAACTTAGTATGGTTTGAATAGAAAACATTGATTTTAAAACTTAGTATGGTTTGAATAGAAAACATTGATTTTAAAACTTAGTATGGTTTGAATAGAAAACATTGATTTTAAAACTTAGTATGGTTTGAATAGAAAACATTGATTTTAAAACTTAGTATGGTTTGAATAGAAAACATTGATTTTAAAACTTAGTATGGTTTGAATAGAAAACATTGATTTTAAAACTTAGTATGGTTTGAATAGAAAACATTGATTTTAAAACTTAGTATGGTTTGAATAGAAAACATTGATTTTAAAACTTAGTATGGTTTGAATAGAAAACATTGATTTTAAAACTTAGTATGGTTTGAATAGAAAACATTGATTTTAAAACTTAGTATGGTTTGAATAGAAAACATTGATTTTAAAACTTAGTATGGTTTGAATAGAAAACATTGATTTTAAAACTTAGTATGGTTTGAATAGAAAACATTGATTTTAAAACTTAGTATGGTTTGAATAGAAAACATTGATTTTAAAACTTAGTATGGTTTGAATAGAAAACATTGATTTTAAAACTTAGTATGGTTTGAATAGAAAACATTGATTTTAAAACTTAGTATGGTTTGAATAGAAAACATTGTTGTTTTAAAACTTAGTATGGTTTGAATAGAAAACATTGATTTTAAAACTTAGTATGGTTTGAATAGAAAACATTGATTTTAAAACTTAGTATGGTTTGAATAGAAAACATTGATTTTAAAACTTAGTATGGTTTGAATAGAAAACATTGATTTTAAAACTTAGTATGGTTTGAATAGAAAACATTGATTTTAAAACTTAGTATGGTTTGAATAGAAAACATTGATTTTAAAACTTAGTATGGTTTGAATAGAAAACATTGATTTTAAAACTTAGTATGGTTTGAATAGAAAACATTGATTTTAAAACTTAGTATGGTTTGAATAGAAAACATTGATTTTAAAACTTAGTATGGTTTGAATAGAAAACATTGATTTTAAAACTTAGTATGGTTTGAATAGAAAACATTGATTTTAAAACTTAGTATGGTTTGAATAGAAAACATTGATTTTAAAACTTAGTATGGTTTGAATAGAAAACATTGATTTTAAAACTTAGTATGGTTTGAATAGAAAACATTGATTTTAAAACTTAGTATGGTTTGAATAGAAAACATTGATTTTAAAACTTAGTATGGTTTGAATAGAAAACATTGATTTTAAAACTTAGTATGGTTTGAATAGAAAACATTGATTTTAAAACTTAGTATGGTTTGAATAGAAAACATTGAAAACATTGATTTTAAAACTTAGTATGGTTTGAATAGAAAACATTGATTTTAAAACTTAGTATGGTTTGAATAGAAAACATTGATTTTAAAACTTAGTATGGTTTGAATAGAAAACATTGATTTTAAAACTTAGTATGGTTTGAATAGAAAACATTGTTTTTAAAACTTAGTATGGTTTGAATAGAAAACATTGATTTTAAAACTTAGTATGGTTTGAATAGAAAACATTGATTTTAAAACTTAGTATGGTTTGAATAGAAAACATTGTTTTTAAAACTTAGTATGGTTTGAATAGAAAACATTGATTTTAAAACTTAGTATGGTTTGAATAGAAAACATTGTTGTTTTAAAACTTAGTATGGTTTGAATAGAAAACATTGTTGTTTTAAAACTTAGTATGGTTTGAATAGAAACACATTGATTTTAAAACTTAGTATGGTTTGAATAGAAAACATTGATTTTAAAACTTAGTATGGTTTGAATAGAAAACATTGATTTTAAAACTTAGTATGGTTTGAATAGAAAACATTGATTTTAAAACTTAGTATGGTTTGAATAGAAAACATTGATTTTAAAACTTAGTATGGTTTGAATAGAAAACATTGATTTTAAAACTTAGTATGGTTTGAATAGAAAACATTGATTTTAAAACTTAGTATGGTTTGAATAGAAAACATTGATTTTAAAACTTAGTATGGTTTGAATAGAAAACATTGATTTTAAAACTTAGTATGGTTTGAATAGAAAACATTGATTTTAAAACTTAGTATGGTTTGAATAGAAAACATTGATTTTAAAACTTAGTATGGTTTGAATAGAAAACATTGATTTTAAAACTTAGTATGGTTTGAATAGAAAACATTGATTTTAAAACTTAGTATGGTTTGAATAGAAAACATTGATTTTAAAACTTAGTATGGTTTGAATAGAAAACATTGATTTTAAAACTTAGTATGGTTTGAATAGAAAACATTGATTTTAAAACTTAGTATGGTTTGAATAGAAAACATTGATTTTAAAACTTAGTATGGTTTGAATAGAAAACATTGTTGTTTTAAAACTTAGTATGGTTTGAATAGAAAACATTGATTTTAAAACTTAGTATGGTTTGAATAGAAAACATTGATTTTAAAACTTAGTATGGTTTGAATAGAAAACATTGATTTTAAAACTTAGTATGGTTTGAATAGAAAACATTGATTTTAAAACTTAGTATGGTTTGAATAGAAAACATTGATTTTAAAACTTAGTATGGTTTGAATAGAAAACATTGATTTTAAAACTTAGTATGGTTTGAATAGAAAACATTGTTGTTTTAAAACTTAGTATGGTTTGAATAGAAAACATTGTTGTTTTAAAACTTAGTATGGTTTGAATAGAAAACATTGTTTTAAAACTTAGTATGGTTTGAATAGAAAACATTGATTTTAAAACTTAGTATGGTTTGAATAGAAAACATTGATTTTAAAACTTAGTATGGTTTGAATAGAAAACATTGATTTTAAAACTTAGTATGGTTTGAATAGAAAACATTGATTTTAAAACTTAGTATGGTTTGAATAGAAAACATTGATTTTAAAACTTAGTATGGTTTGAATAGAAAACATTGATTTTAAAACTTAGTATGGTTTGAATAGAAAACATTGATTTTAAAACTTAGTATGGTTTGAATAGAAAACATTGATTTTAAAACTTAGTATGGTTTGAATAGAAAACATTGATTTTAAAACTTAGTATGGTTTGAATAGAAAACATTGTTTTTAAAACTTAGTATGGTTTGAATAGAAAACATTGTTTTTAAAACTTAGTATGGTTTGAATAGAAAACATTGATTTTAAAACTTAGTATGGTTTGAATAGAAAACATTGATTTTAAAACTTAGTATGGTTTGAATAGAAAACTTAGTATGGTTTGAATAGAAAACATTGATTTTAAAACTTAGTATGGTTTGAATAGAAAACATTGATTTTAAAACTTAGTATGGTTTGAATAGAAAACATTGATTTTAAAACTTAGTATGGTTTGAATAGAAAACATTGATTTTAAAACTTAGTATGGTTTGAATAGAAAACATTGATTTTAAAACTTAGTATGGTTTGAATAGAAAACATTGATTTTAAAACTTAGTATGGTTTGAATAGAAAACATTGATTTTAAAACTTAGTATGGTTTGAATAGAAAACATTGATTTTAAAACTTAGTATGGTTTGAATAGAAAACATTGATTTTAAAACTTAGTATGGTTTGAATAGAAAACATTGATTTTAAAACTTAGTATGGTTTGAATAGAAAACATTGATTTTAAAACTTAGTATGGTTTGAATAGAAAACATTGTTGTTTTAAAACTTAGTATGGTTTGAATAGAAAACATTGATTTTAAAACTTAGTATGGTTTGAATAGAAAACATTGATTTTAAAACTTAGTATGGTTTGAATAGAAAACATTGATTTTAAAACTTAGTATGGTTTGAATAGAAAACATTGATTTTAAAACTTAGTATGGTTTGAATAGAAAACATTGATTTTAAAACTTAGTATGGTTTGAATAGAAAACATTGTTGTTTTTTAAAACTTAGTATGGTTTGAATAGAAAACATTGATTTTAAAACTTAGTATGGTTTGAATAGAAAACATTGATTTTAAAACTTAGTATGGTTTGA
This sequence comes from Tachypleus tridentatus, assembly GCF_004210375.1. NCBI lineage: Eukaryota > Metazoa > Arthropoda > Merostomata > Xiphosura > Limulidae > Tachypleus > Tachypleus tridentatus. The sequence goes on from NC_134831.1 coordinate 116,056,185, forward strand.
ATAGAAAACATTGATTTTAAAACTTAGTATGGTTTGAATAGAAAACATTGATTTTAAAACTTAGTATGGTTTGAATAGAAAACATTGATTTTAAAACTTAGTATGGTTTGAATAGAAAACATTGATTTTAAAACTTAGTATGGTTTGAATAGAAAACATTGATTTTAAAACTTAGTATGGTTTGAATAGAAAACATTGATTTTAAAACTTAGTATGGTTTGAATAGAAAACATTGATTTTAAAACTTAGTATGGTTTGAATAGAAAACATTGATTTTAAAACTTAGTATGGTTTGAATAGAAAACATTGATTTTAAAACTTAGTATGGTTTGAATAGAAAACATTGATTTTAAAACTTAGTATGGTTTGAATAGAAAACATTGATTTTAAAACTTAGTATGGTTTGAATAGAAAACATTGATTTTAAAACTTAGTATGGTTTGAATAGAAAACATTGATTTTAAAACTTAGTATGGTTTGAATAGAAAACATTGATTTTAAAACTTAGTATGGTTTGAATAGAAAACATTGATTTTAAAACTTAGTATGGTTTGAATAGAAAACATTGATTTTAAAACTTAGTATGGTTTGAATAGAAAACATTGATTTTAAAACTTAGTATGGTTTGAATAGAAAACATTGATTTTAAAACTTAGTATGGTTTGAATAGAAAACATTGATTTTAAAACTTAGTATGGTTTGAATAGAAAACATTGATTTTAAAACTTAGTATGGTTTGAATAGAAAACATTGATTTTAAAACTTAGTATGGTTTGAATAGAAAACATTGATTTTAAAACTTAGTATGGTTTGAATAGAAAACATTGATTTTAAAACTTAGTATGGTTTGAATAGAAAACATTGATTTTAAAACTTAGTATGGTTTGAATAGAAAACATTGATTTTAAAACTTAGTATGGTTTGAATAGAAAACATTGATTTTAAAACTTAGTATGGTTTGAATAGAAAACATTGATTTTAAAACTTAGTATGGTTTGAATAGAAAACATTGATTTTAAAACTTAGTATGGTTTGAATAGAAAACATTGATTTTAAAACTTAGTATGGTTTGAATAGAAAACATTGATTTTAAAACTTAGTATGGTTTGAATAGAAAACATTGATTTTAAAACTTAGTATGGTTTGAATAGAAAACATTGATTTTAAAACTTAGTATGGTTTGAATAGAAAACATTGATTTTAAAACTTAGTATGGTTTGAATAGAAAACATTGATTTTAAAACTTAGTATGGTTTGAATAGAAAACATTGATTTTAAAACTTGTATGGTTTGAATAGAAAACATTTTTAAAACTTAGTATGGTTTGAATAGAAAACATTGATTTTAAAACTTAGTATGGTTTGAATAGAAAACATTGATTTTAAAACTTAGTATGGTTTGAATAGAAAACATTGATTTTAAAACTTAGTATGGTTTGAATAGAAAACTTAGTATGGTTTGAATAGAAAACATTGATTTTAAAACTTAGTATGGTTTGAATAGAAAACATTGATTTTAAAACTTAGTATGGTTTGAATAGAAAACATTGATTTTAAAACTTAGTATGGTTTGAATAGAAAACATTGATTTTAAAACTTAGTATGGTTTGAATAGAAAACATTTTAAAACTTAGTATGGTTTGAATAGAAAACATTGATTTTAAAACTTAGTATGGTTTGAATAGAAAACATTGATTTTAAAACTTAGTATGGTTTGAATAGAAAACATTGATTTTAAAACTTAGTATGGTTTGAATAGAAAACATTGATTTTAAAACTTAGTATGGTTTGAATAGAAAACATTGTTTTAAAACTTAGTATGGTTTGAATAGAAAACATTGATTTTAAAACTTAGTATGGTTTGAATAGAAAACATTGATTTTAAAACTTAGTATGGTTTGAATAGAAAACATTGATTTTAAAACTTAGTATGGTTTGAATAGAAAACATTGATTTTAAAACTTAGTATGGTTTGAATAGAAAACATTGATTTTAAAACTTAGTATGGTTTGAATAGAAAACATTGATTTTAAAACTTAGTATGGTTTGAATAGAAAACATTGATTTTAAAACTTAGTATGGTTTGAATAGAAAACATTGATTTTAAAACTTAGTATGGTTTGAATAGAAAACATTGATTTTAAAACTTAGTATGGTTTGAATAGAAAACATTGATTTTAAAACTTAGTATGGTTTGAATAGAAAACATTGATTTTAAAACTTAGTATGGTTTGAATAGAAAACATTGATTTTAAAACTTAGTATGGTTTGAATAGAAAACATTGATTTTAAAACTTAGTATGGTTTGAATAGAAAACATTGATTTTAAAACTTAGTATGGTTTGAATAGAAAACATTGATTTTAAAACTTAGTATGGTTTGAATAGAAAACATTGATTTTAAAACTTAGTATGGTTTGAATAGAAAACATTGATTTTAAAACTTAGTATGGTTTGAATAGAAAACATTGATTTTAAAACTTAGTATGGTTTGAATAGAAAACATTGATTTTAAAACTTAGTATGGTTTGAATAGAAAACATTGATTTTAAAACTTAGTATGGTTTGAATAGAAAACATTGATTTTAAAACTTAGTATGGTTTGAATAGAAAACATTGATTTTAAAACTTAGTATGGTTTGAATAGAAAACATTGATTTTAAAACTTAGTATGGTTTGAATAGAAAACATTGATTTTAAAACTTAGTATGGTTTGAATAGAAAACATTGATTTTAAAACTTAGTATGGTTTGAATAGAAAACATTGATTTTAAAACTTAGTATGGTTGGTTTGATTTTAGAAAACATGGTTTGAATAGAAAACATTGATTTTAAAACTTAGTATGGTTTGAATAGAAAACATTGATTTTAAAACTTAGTATGGTTTGAATAGAAAACATTGATTTTAAAACTTAGTATGGTTTTAAAACTTAGTATGGTTTGAATAGAAAACATTGATTTTAAAACTTAGTATGGTTTGAATAGAAAACATTGATGGTTTTAAAACTTAGTATGGTTTGAATAGAAAACATTGATTTTAAAACTTAGTATGGTTTGAATAGAAAACATTGATTTTAAAACTTAGTATGGTTTGAATGATTTTAAAACTTAGTATGGTTTGAATAGAAAACATTGATTTTAAAACTTGTATGGTTTTAAAACTTAGTATGGTTTGAATAGAAAATTTTAAAACTTAGTATGGTTTGAATAGAAAACATTGATTTTAAAACTTAGTATGGTTTGAATAGAAAACATTGATTTTAAAACTTAGTATGGTTTGAATAGAAAACATTGATTTTAAAACTTAGTATGGTTTGAATAGAAAACATTGATTTTAAAACTTAGTATGGTTTGAATAGAAAACATTGATTTTAAAACTTAGTATGGTTTGAATAGAAAACATTGAATAGAAAACATTGTTTTAAAACTTAGTATGGTTTGAATATTGATTTTAAAACTTGGTTTGAATAGAAAACATTGATTTTAAAACTTAGTATGGTTTGAATAGAAAACATTGATTTTAAAACTTAGTATGGTTTGAATAGAAAACATTGATTTTAAAACTTAGTATGGTTTGAATAGAAAACATTGATTTTAAAACTTAGTATGGTTTGAATAGAAAACATTGATTTTAAAACTTAGTATGGTTTGAATAGAAAACATTGATTTTAAAACTTAGTATGGTTTGAATAGAAAACATTGATTTTAAAACTTAGTATGGTTTGAATAGAAAACATTGATTTTAAAACTTAGTATGGTTTGAATAGAAAACTTAGTTGATTTAGAAAACATTGATTTTAAAACTTAGTATGGTTTGAATAGAAAACATTGATTTTAAAACTTAGTATGGTTTGAATAGAAAACATTGATTTTAAAACTTAGTATGGTTTGAATAGAAAACATTGATTTTAAAACTTAGTATGGTTTGAATAGAAAACATTGATTTTAAAACTTAGTATGGTTTGAATAGAAAACATTGATTTTAAAACTTAGTATGGTTTGAATAGAAAACATTGATTTTAAAACTTAGTATGGTTTGAATAGAAAACATTGATTTTAAAACTTAGTATGGTTTGAATAGAAAACATTGATTTTAAAACTTAGTATGGTTTGAATAGAAAACATTGATTTTAAAACTTAGTATGGTTTGAATAGAAAACATTGATTTTAAAACTTAGTATGGTTTGAATAGAAAACATTGATTTTAAAACTTAGTATGGTTTGAATAGAAAACATTGATTTTAAAACTTAGTATGGTTTGAATAGAAAACATTGATTTTAAAACTTAGTATGGTTTGAATAGAAAACATTGATTTTAAAACTTAGTATGGTTTGAATAGAAAACATTGATTTTAAAACTTAGTATGGTTTGAATAGAAAACATTGATTTTAAAACTTAGTATGGTTTGAATAGAAAACATTGTTGTTTTAAAACTTAGTATGGTTTGAATAGAAAACATTGATTTTAAAACTTAGTATGGTTTGAATAGAAAACATTGATTTTAAAACTTAGTATGGTTTGAATAGAAAACATTGTTGTTTTAAAACTTAGTATGGTTTGAATAGAAAACATGGTTTGAATAGAAAACATTGATTTTAAAACTTAGTATGGTTTGAATAGAAAACATTGATTTTAAAACTTAGTATGGTTTGAATAGAAAACATTGATTTTAAAACTTAGTATGGTTTGAATAGAAAACATTGATTTTAAAACTTAGTATGGTTTGAATATTGATTTTAAAACTTAGTATGGTTTGAATAGAAAACATTGATTTTAAAACTTAGTATGGTTTGAATAGAAAACATTGATTTTAAAACTTAGTATGGTTTGAATAGAAAACATTGATTTTAAAACTTAGTATGGTTTGAATAGAAAACATTGATTTTAAAACTTAGTATGGTTTGAATAGAAAACATTGATTTTAAAACTTAGTATGGTTTGAATAGAAAACATTGATTTTAAAACTTAGTATGGTTTGAATAGAAAACATTGATTTTAAAACTTAGTATGGTTTGAATAGAAAACATTGATTTTAAAACTTAGTATGGTTTGAATAGAAAACATTGATTTTAAAACTTAGTATGGTTTGAATAGAAAACATTGATTTTAAAACTTAGTATGGTTTGAATAGAAAACATTGATTTTAAAACTTAGTATGGTTTGAATAGAAAACATTGATTTTAAAACTTAGTATGGTTTGAATAGAAAACATTGTATGGTTTTAAAACTTAGTATGGTTTGAATAGAAAACATTGATTTTAAAACTTAGTATGGTTTGAATAGAAAACATTGATTTTAAAACTTAGTATGGTTTGAATAGAAAACATTGATTTTAAAACTTAGTATGGTTTGAATAGAAAACATTGATTTTAAAACTTAGTATGGTTTGAATAGAAAACATTGTTGTTTTAAAACTTAGTATGGTTTGAATAGAAAACATTGATTTTAAAACTTAGTATGGTTTGAATAGAAAACATTGATTTTAAAACTTAGTATGGTTTGAATAGAAAACATTGATTTTAAAACTTAGTATGGTTTGAATAGAAAACATTGATTTTAAAACTTAGTATGGTTTGAATAGAAAACATTGATTTTAAAACTTAGTATGGTTTGAATAGAAAACATTGATTTTAAAACTTAGTATGGTTTGAATAGAAAACATTGATTTTAAAACTTAGTATGGTTTGAATAGAAAACATTGATTTTAAAACTTAGTATGGTTTGAATAGAAAACATTGATTTTAAAACTTAGTATGGTTTGAATAGAAAACATTGATTTTAAAACTTAGTATGGTTTGAATAGAAAACATTGATTTTAAAACTTAGTATGGTTTGAATAGAAAACAGTATGGTTTTGAAAACATTGATTTTAAAACTTAGTATGGTTTGAATAGAAAACATTGATTTTAAAACTTAGTATGGTTTGAATAGAAAACATTGATTTTAAAACTTAGTATGGTTTGAATAGAAAACATTGTTGTTTTAAAACTTAGTATGGTTTGAATAGAAAACATTGATTTTAAAACTTAGTATGGTTTGAATAGAAAACATTGATTTTAAAACTTAGTATGGTTTGAATAGAAAACATTGATTTTAAAACTTAGTATGGTTTGAATAGAAAACATTAAAACTTAGTATGGTTTGAATTTAAAACTTAGTATGGTTTGAATAGAAAACATTGATTTTAAAACTTAGTATGGTTTGAATAGAAAACATTGATTTTAAAACTTAGTATGGTTTGAATAGAAAACATTGATTTTAAAACTTAGTATGGTTTGAATAGAAAACATTGATTTTAAAACTTAGTATGGTTTGAATAGAAAACATTGATTTTAAAACTTAGTATGGTTTGAATAGAAAACATTGATTTTAAAACTTAGTATGGTTTGAATAGAAAACATTGATTTTAAAACTTAGTATGGTTTGAATAGAAAACATTGATTTTAAAACTTAGTATGGTTTGAATAGAAAACATTGTTGTTTTAAAACTTAGTATGGTTTGAATAGAAAACATTGATTTTAAAACTTAGTATGGTTTGAATAGAAAACATTGATTTTAAAACTTAGTATGGTTTGAATAGAAAACATTGATTTTAAAACTTAGTATGGTTTGAATAGAAAACTTAGTATGGTTTTGAAAACATTGATTTTAAAACTTAGTATGGTTTGAATAGAAAACATTGATTTTAAAACTTAGTATGGTTTGAATAGAAAACATTGATTTTAAAACTTAGTATGGTTTGAATAGAAAACATTGATTTTAAAACTTAGTATGGTTTGAATAGAAAACATTGATTTTAAAACTTAGTATGGTTTGAATAGAAAACATTGATTTTAAAACTTAGTATGGTTTGAATAGAAAACATTGATGTTTTTAAAACTTAGTATGGTTTGAATAGAAAACATTTGATTTTAAAACTTAGTATGGTTTGAATAGAAAACATTGTTTTAAAACTTAGTATGGTTTGAATAGAAAACATTGATTTTAAAACTTAGTATGGTTTGAATAGAAAACATTGATTTTAAAACTTAGTATGGTTTGAATAGAAAACATTGATTTTAAAACTTAGTATGGTTTGAATAGAAAACATTGATTTTAAAACTTAGTATGGTTTGAATAGAAAACATTGATTTTAAAACTTAGTATGGTTTGAATAGAAAACATTGATTTTAAAACTTAGTATGGTTTGAATAGAAAACATTGATTTTAAAACTTAGTATGGTTTGAATAGAAAACATTGATTTTAAAACTTAGTATGGTTTGAATAGAAAACATTGATTTTAAAACTTAGTATGGTTTGAATAGAAAACATTGATTTTAAAACTTAGTATGGTTTGAATAGAAAACATTGATTTTAAAACTTAGTATGGTTTGAATAGAAAACATTGATTTTAAAACTTAGTATGGTTTGAATAGAAAACATTGATTTTAAAACTTAGTATGGTTTGAATAGAAAACATTGATTTTAAAACTTAGTATGGTTTGAATAGAAAACATTGATTTTAAAACTTAGTATGGTTTGAATAGAAAACATTGATTTTAAAACTTAGTATGGTTTGAATAGAAAACATTGATTTTAAAACTTAGTATGGTTTGAATAGAAAACAGTTTTAAAACTTAGTATGGTTTGAATAGAAAACATTGTTGTTTTAAAACTTAGTATGGTTTTAAAACTTAGTATGGTTTGAATAGAAAACATTGATTTTAAAACTTAGTATGGTTTGAATAGAAAACATTGATTTTAAAACTTAGTATGGTTTGAATAGAAAACATTGATTTTAAAACTTAGTATGGTTTGAATAGAAAACATTGATTTTAAAACTTAGTATGGTTTGAATAGAAAACATTGATTTTAAAACTTAGTATGGTTTGAATAGAAAACATTGATTTTAAAACTTAGTATGGTTTGAATAGAAAACATTGATTTTAAAACTTAGTATGGTTTGAATAGAAAACATTGATTTTAAAACTTAGTATGGTTTGAATAGAAAACATTGATTTTAAAACTTAGTATGGTTTGAATAGAAAACATTGATTTTAAAACTTAGTATGGTTTGAATAGAAAACATTGATTTTAAAACTTAGTATGGTTTGAATAGAAAACATTGATTTTAAAACTTAGTATGGTTTGAATAGAAAACATTGATTTTAAAACTTAGTATGGTTTGAATAGAAAACATTGAATAGAAAACATTGATTTTAAAACTTAGTATGGTTTGAATAGAAAACATTGATTTTAAAACTTAGTATGGTTTGAATAGAAAACATTGATTTTAAAACTTAGTATGGTTTGAATAGAAAACATTGATTTTAAAACTTAGTATGGTTTGAATAGAAAACATTGATTTTAAAACTTAGTATGGTTTGAATAGAAAACATTGATTTTAAAACTTAGTATGGTTTGAATAGAAAACATTGATTTTAAAACTTAGTATGGTTTGAATAGAAAACTTAGTTGTTTTAGAAAACATTGATTTTAAAACTTAGTATGGTTTGAATAGAAAACATTGATTTTAAAACTTAGTATGGTTTGAATAGAAAACATTGAATAGAAAACATTTTAAAACTTAGTATGGTTTGAATAGAAAACATTGATTTTAAAACTTAGTATGGTTTGAATAGATTTTAAAACTTAGTATGGTTTTGAAAACATTGATTTTAAAACTTAGTATGGTTTGAATAGAAAACATTGTATGGTTTTAAAACTTAGTATGGTTTGAATAGAAAACATTGATTTTAAAACTTAGTATGGTTTGAATAGAAAACATTGATTTTAAAACTTAGTATGGTTTGAATAGAAAACATTGATTTTAAAACTTAGTATGGTTTGAATAGAAAACATTGATTTTAAAACTTAGTATGGTTTGAATAGAAAACATTGATTTTAAAACTTAGTATGGTTTGAATAGAAAACATTGTTGTTTTAAAACTTAGTATGGTTTGAATAGAAAACATTGATTTTAAAACTTAGTATGGTTTGAATAGAAAACATTGTTGTTTTAAAACTTAGTATGGTTTGAATAGAAAACATTGATTTTAAAACTTAGTATGGTTTGAATAGAAAACATTGTTGTTTTAAAACTTAGTATGGTTTGAATAGAAAACATTGATTTTAAAACTTGTATGGTTTTAAAACTTAGTATGGTTTGAATAGAAAACATTGATTTTAAAACTTAGTATGGTTTGAATAGAAAACATTGATTTTAAAACTTAGTATGGTTTGAATAGAAAACATTGTTTGAATAGAAAACACTTAGTATGGTTTGAATAGAAAACATTGATTTTAAAACTTAGTATGGTTTGAATAGAAAACATTGATTTTAAAACTTAGTATGGTTTGAATAGAAAACATTGATTTTAAAACTTAGTATGGTTTGAATAGAAAACATTGATTTTAAAACTTAGTATGGTTTGAATAGAAAACATTGATTTTAAAACTTAGTATGGTTTGAATAGAAAACATTGATTTTAAAACTTAGTATGGTTTGAATAGAAAACATTGATTTTAAAACTTGATGGTTTTAAAACTTAGTATGGTTTGAATAGAAAACATTGATTTTAAAACTTAGTATGGTTTGAATAGAAAACATTGATTTTAAAACTTAGTATGGTTTGAATAGAAAACATTGATTTTAAAACTTAGTATGGTTTGAATAGTTGTTTTAAAACTTAGTATGGTTTGAATAGAAAACATTGATTTTAAAACTTAGTATGGTTTGAATAGAAAACATTGATTTTAAAACTTAGTATGGTTTGAATAGAAAACATTGTTGTTTTTAAAACTTAGTATGGTTTGAATAGAAAACATTGTTGAATAGAAAACATTTTTAAAACTTAGTATGGTTTGAATAGAAAACATTGATTTTAAAACTTAGTATGGTTTGAATAGAAAACATTGTTTTTAAAACTTAGTATGGTTTGAATAGAAAACATTGATTTTAAAACTTAGTATGGTTTGAATAGAAAACATTGATTTTAAAACTTAGTATGGTTTGAATAGAAAACATTGATTTTAAAACTTAGTATGGTTTGAATAGAAAACATTGATTTTAAAACTTAGTATGGTTTGAATAGAAAACATTGATTTTAAAACTTAGTATGGTTTGAATAGAAAACATTGATTTTAAAACTTAGTATGGTTTGAATAGAAAACATTGATTTTAAAACTTAGTATGGTTTGAATAGAAAACATTGATTTTAAAACTTAGTATGGTTTGAATAGAAAACATTGTTGTTTTAAAACTTAGTATGGTTTGAATAGAAAACATTGTTGTTTTTAAAACTTAGTATGGTTTGAATAGAAAACATTGATTTTAAAACTTAGTATGGTTTGAATAGAAAACATTGTTGTTTTTAAAACTTAGTATGGTTTGAATAGAAAACATTGATTTTAAAACTTAGTATGGTTTGAATAGAAAACATTGTTGTTTTAAAACTTAGTATGGTTTGAATAGAAAACATTGATTTTAAAACTTAGTATGGTTTGAATAGAAAACATTGATTTTAAAACTTAGTATGGTTTGAATAGAAAACATTGATTTTAAAACTTAGTATGGTTTGAATAGAAAACATTGTTGTTTTAAAACTTAGTATGGTTTGAATAGAAAACATTGATTTTAAAACTTAGTATGGTTTGAATAGAAAACATTGATTTTAAAACTTAGTATGGTTTGAATAGAAAACATTGTTGTTTTAAAACTTAGTATGGTTTGAATAGAAAACATTGTTGTTTTAAAACTTAGTATGGTTTGAATAGAAAACATTGATTTTAAAACTTAGTATGGTTTGAATAGAAAACATTGATTTTAAAACTTAGTATGGTTTGAATAGAAAACATTGTTGTTTTAAAACTTAGTATGGTTTGAATAGAAAACATTGATTTTAAAACTTAGTATGGTTTGAATAGAAAACATTGATTTTAAAACTTAGTATGGTTTGAATAGAAAACATTGATTTTAAAACTTAGTATGGTTTGAATAGAAAACATTGATTTTAAAACTTAGTATGGTTTGAATAGAAAACATTGATTTTAAAACTTAGTATGGTTTGAATAGAAAACATTGATTTTAAAACTTAGTATGGTTTGAATAGAAAACATTGATTTTAAAACTTAGTATGGTTTGAATAGAAAACATTGTTTTAAAACTTAGTATGGTTTTTAGAAAACTTAGTATGGTTTGAATAGAAAACATTGATTTTAAAACTTAGTATGGTTTGAATAGAAAACATTGATTTTAAAACTTAGTATGGTTTGAATAGAAAACATTGATTTTAAAACTTAGTATGGTTTGAATAGAAAACATTGATTTTAAAACTTAGTATGGTTTGAATAGAAAACATTGATTTTAAAACTTAGTATGGTTTGAATAGAAAACATTGTTTTTAAAACTTAGTATGGTTTGAATAGAAAACATTGATTTTAAAACTTAGTATGGTTTGAATAGAAAACATTGATTTTAAAACTTAGTATGGTTTGAATAGAAAACATTGATTTTAAAACTTAGTATGGTTTGAATAGAAAACATTGATTTTAAAACTTAGTATGGTTTGAATAGAAAACATTGATTTTAAAACTTAGTATGGTTTGAATAGAAAACATTGTTGTTTTAAAACTTAGTATGGTTTGAATAGAAAACATTGATTTTAAAACTTAGTATGGTTTGAATAGAAAACATTGATTTTAAAACTTAGTATGGTTTGAATAGAAAACATTGATTTTAAAACTTAGTATGGTTTGAATAGAAAACATTGTTGTTTTTAAAACTTAGTATGGTTTGAATAGAAAACATTGATTTTAAAACTTAGTATGGTTTGAATAGAAAACATTGATTTTAAAACTTAGTATGGTTTGAATAGAAAACATTGATTTTAAAACTTAGTATGGTTTGAATAGAAAACATTGTTGTTTTAAAACTTAGTATGGTTTGAATAGAAAACATTGATTTTAAAACTTAGTATGGTTTGAATAGAAAACATTGATTTTAAAACTTAGTATGATTTTAAAACTTAGTATGGTTTGAATAGAAAACATTGTTGTTTTAAAACTTAGTATGGTTTGAATAGAAAACATTGATTTTAAAACTTAGTATGGTTTGAATAGAAAACATTGATTTTAAAACTTAGTATGGTTTGAATAGAAAACATTGATTTTAAAACTTAGTATGGTTTGAATAGAAAACATTGTTGATTTTAAAACTTAGTATGGTTTGAATAGAAAACATTGATTTTAAAACTTAGTATGGTTTGAATAGAAAACATTGATTTTAAAACTTAGTATGGTTTGAATAGAAAACATTGATTTTAAAACTTAGTATGGTTTGAATAGAAAACATTGATTTTAAAACTTAGTATGGTTTGAATAGAAAACATTGATTTTAAAACTTAGTATGGTTTGAATAGAAAACATTGATTTTAAAACTTAGTATGGTTTGAATAGAAAACATTGATTTTAAAACTTAGTATGGTTTGAATAGAAAACATTGATTTTAAAACTTAGTATGGTTTGAATAGAAAACATTGATTTTAAAACTTAGTATGGTTTGAATAGTATGGTTTGAATAGAAAACATTGTTTTAAAACTTAGTATGGTTGAATAGAATAGTTGATTTTAAAACTTAGTATGGTTTGAATAGAAAACATTGATTTTAAAACTTAGTATGGTTTGAATAGAAAACATTGTTGTTTTAAAACTTAGTATGGTTTGAATAGAAAACATTGTTTTAAAACTTAGTATGGTTTGAATAGAAAACATTGATTTTAAAACTTAGTATGGTTTGAATAGAAAACATTGATTTTAAAACTTAGTATGGTTTGAATAGAAAACATTGATTTTAAAACTTAGTATGGTTTGAATAGAAAACATTGTTTTTAAAACTTAGTATGGTTTGAATAGAAAACATTGTTTTTAAAACTTAGTATGGTTTGAATAGAAAACATTGATTTTAAAACTTAGTATGGTTTGAATAGAAAACATTGATTTTAAAACTTAGTATGGTTTGAATAGAAAACTTAGTATGGTTTGAATAGAAAACATTGTTGTTTTAAAACTTAGTATGGTTTGAATAGAAAACATTGTTGTTTTAAAACTTAGTATGGTTTGAATAGAAAACATTGATTTTAAAACTTAGTATGGTTTGAATAGAAAACATTGATTTTAAAACTTAGTATGGTTTGAATAGAAAACATTGTTGTTTTAAAACTTAGTATGGTTTGAATAGAAAACATTGATTTTAAAACTTAGTATGGTTTGAATAGAAAACATTGATTTTAAAACTTAGTATGGTTTGAATAGAAAACATTGATTTTAAAACTTAGTATGGTTTGAATAGAAAACATTGTTGTTTTAAAACTTAGTATGGTTTGAATAGAAAACATTGATTTTAAAACTTAGTATGGTTTGAATAGAAAACATTGATTTTAAAACTTAGTATGGTTTGAATAGAAAACATTGTTGTTTTTAAAACTTAGTATGGTTTGAATAGAAAACATTGATTTTAAAACTTAGTATGGTTTGAATAGAAAACATTGATTTTAAAACTTAGTATGGTTTGAATAGAAAACATTGATTTTAAAACTTAGTATGGTTTGAATAGAAAACATTGATTTTAAAACTTAGTATGGTTTGAATAGAAAACATTGATTTTAAAACTTAGTATGGTTTGAATAGAAAACATTGATTTTAAAACTTAGTATGGTTTGAATAGAAAACATTGTTGTTTTTAAAACTTAGTATGGTTTGAATAGAAAACATTGATTTTAAAACTTAGTATGGTTTGAATAGAAAACATTGATTTTAAAACTTAGTATGGTTTTAAAACTTAGTATGGTTTGAATAGAAAACATTGATTTTAAAACTTAGTATGGTTTGAATAGAAAACATTGTTGTTTTTAAAACTTAGTATGGTTTGAATAGAAAACGTTGTTGTTTTTAAAACTTAGTATGGTTTGAATAGAAAACATTGATTTTAAAACTTAGTATGGTTTGAATAGAAAACATTGTTGTTTTTAAAACTTAGTATGGTTTGAATAAAAAACATTGATTTTAAAACTTAGTATAGTTTGAATAGAAAACATTGATTTTAAAACTTAGTATGGTTTGAATAGAAAACATTGTTGTTTTTAAAACTTAGTATGGTTTGAATAGAAAACATTGTTGTTTTTAAAACTTAGTATGGTTTGAATAGAAAACATTGATTTTAAAACTTAGTATAGTTTGAATAGAAAACATTGATTTTAAAACTTAGTATGGTTTGAATAGAAAACATTGTTGTTTTTAAAACTTAGTATGGTTTGAATAGAAAACATTGTTGTTTTTAAAACTTAGTATGGTTTGAATAGAAAACATTGATTTTAAAACTTAGTATAGTTTGAATAGAAAAGATTGATTTTAAAACTTAGTATGGTTTGAATAGAAAACATTGTTGTTTTTAAAACTTAGTATGGTTTGAATAGAAAACATTGATTTTAAAACTTAGTATAGTTTGAATAGAAAACATTGATTTTAAAACTTAGTATGGTTTGAATAGAAAACATTGTTGTTTTTAAAACTTAGTATGGTTTGAATAGAAAACATTGTTGTTTTTAAAACTTAGTATGGTTTGAATAGAAAACATTGATTTTAAAACTTAGTTTGGTTTGAATAGAAAACATTGATTTTAAAACTTAGTTTGGTTTGAATAGAAAACATTGTTGTTTTTAAAACTTAGTATGGTTTGAATAGAAAACATTGATTTTAAAACTTAGTATGGTTTGAATAGAAAACATTGATTTTAAAACTTAGTATAGTTTGAATAGAAAACATTGATTTTAAAACTTAGTATGGTTTGAATAGAAAACATTGATTTTAAAACTTAGTGTGGTTTGAATAGAAAACATTGATTTTAAAACTTAGTATAGTTTGAATAGAAAACATTGATTTTAAAACTTAGTATGGTTTGAATAGAAAACATTGTTGTTTTTAAAACTTAGTATGGTTTGAATAGAAAACATTGATTTTAAAACTTAGTTTGGTTTGAATAGAAAACATTGATTTTAAAACTTAGTTTGGTTTGAATAGAAAACATTGTTGTTTTTAAAACTTAGTATGGTTTGAATAGAAAACATTGATTTTAAAACTTAGTATGGTTTGAATAGAAAACATTGATTTTAAAACTTAGTATAGTTTGAATAGAAAACATTGATTTTAAAACTTAGTATGGTTTGAATAGAAAACATTGATTTTAAAACTTAGTGTGGTTTGAATAGAAAACATTGATTTTAAAACTTAGTATGGTTTGAATAGAAAACATTGATTTTAAAACTTAGTATGATTTGAATAGAAAACATTGTTGTTTTTAAAACTTAGTATGGTTTGAATAGAAAACATTTGTGTCTAAAATGTGAAATTAATGTATAACTGACTGGTGTGTAATTATTTAAAAACTTAATGTGACTTTTATTCCAGAAAACAATTCCTCACTCTTACATGAATATCGATTGTTATGTAGGAAAACTGAATGAAATTTGCAAGAAATTCGAAGGTGAGTATTTGAAACAAGAGTTATTTTGAGAACCACACTAAGGTGTATCGGTTATTAAACAGTTCCTATACAGAGTAAGTGAGTGATGGATTTGGATGCACATTTATACAGGACAAATTTTTTGGTCTGTTTAATAAAATTATGGAAAAAGATATACTATGTTAGAGATGTTTTCTTCAATGAAAACAAAATTTTTTATTTATCTTGTATTTAAAGTAACGTCTATTAATCTCAAACCAAAACACTGCTTTACTATTGGATTGTTTGAAAAATAATGGTGGATATTAAATTTTAACTTTAATAAGAAATTAAAAAATTAAAAGCAGCTTTATTAATTAAAAAGGATCCAGTGAATCTAAACAATAAGAAACAAGATTATTTTTGCCATGACAATAAAATTCTGAAGTCCTAGGACTAAAAAATTCTTTAAAGCCATTTTTTGCTGTTACTGTGTTCTTAAAACTTTTGTCCTGTAAACAGTTGTCTAAATGCTTCAAAAAGTAGAAGTGAGCAGGCAACAGGTTTTGGGAGTAAGGAGGATAAGGCATATTTCATAGCCCAATTCGTTGAGCTTCTGGAGGGTCATTTGAGCAACATGTGGCTGACCATTGTCATGAAGCAAGATTGGTCCTCTTCGATTGACTAATGCTGATAGTTTCTCATGCAGCATTCTATGCATTTCTTCTAGTGTTCTACAGTAAACCTTTGCAGTGATGTTCTGGCTCTGGTTTAGCAAGCTGTGATAGATAATAATGGCCACAGACCACCATACAGTGACCATAATCTTCTGTTGGTACAACTTTGGCTTTGGAAAATGTTTTGGAGCCTTGTCATGATTGAGCCATTGTGCAGACCACTTTCTGTTGTTGTAAAAGATCCACTTTTAGTCACAAGTGACAATTCGATTAAGAATGGGTCATTTCTGTTGCACAAAATCAGCATAGAATACAGTTCAAGAATGGCACTTATTCCAGTTTTTACTGAGTTCATGTGGATCTCACTTATCGCACTTATGAACTTTACCAATTTGCTCAAGACGGTTTGAAATTGTGGAAATGGCAACACTCAATTCATGTGCTATTTCTGGAACAGTTCGGGGTAGATTTCTTTGCACTAATGCTTTCAGTTAGTAGTTTTCAATAGCAGAAGGATGTTCTCTGCCCTCCTCATGTTCAAGACTCACATCTACGTTACAAAACTTTTGGAGCCAATGCTGTACTGTACATTCATAAGTGGTTCCTTCACACCATGATTGGTTGATATTGCAAGCTGTTTGTGGTGCACTGTGCATGATTGGTCAATATTGCAAGCTGTTTGTGGTGCACTGTGCATGATTGGTTGATATTGCAAGCTGTTTGTGATGCACTATGCATGATTGGCCGATGTTGCAAGCTGTTTGTGATGCACTGTGCATGATTGGTCAATATTGCAAGCTGTTTGTGGTGCACTGTGCATGATTGGTCAATATTGCAAGCTGTTTGTGATGCACTATGCATGATTGGTCGATGTTGCAAGCTGTTTGTGATGCATAACATTTTTTTATCCATCATTAATTGTAAGGGTTTGAAATATTGGAAATAAAGGTTTAGAATAAAAACATTAATGAATAGAAGGAAGCTTTAGTTTTCAATGGTATATATGAAGTCATAAAAAGAGAGGTTTTTTTATACCTATAAAAGACTAAAATTTTATTATAAAAATCCACCATTATTTTATGAACAACCTAATAGTGAAAGATATTGATTGTTAATATAGCAGCTTGTGAGTTACCAAAATGGTGTTTTTACTTTAAATTCTAATGGAATTTGTTCCTTAAACTATGGAAATGTTATTGACAATAAATACAGTTAGGCTAGACATTTAGTAATTAAATTCTATAATTTATATGCAAAACGGCTCGTTTGGGCTGAAAACACTTTACATAGAAGAGCTTAACAACGTTTGACCTTCTTTGGTCATCGTCAGGTTCACAAAGAAAGAGGTAACTGACCGGAAGCTGACCACATGTTTGAAAGGGGTTGTGTAACTGTGTGTCGAAATGTAGAGGGCGGTATTAGATGTTTGAATATATAATTTTATTTATTTTATTTTATTAATATAGGTATAAAGGCATTTATACATTTCAACACACAGTTACACAACCCCTTTCAAACATGTGGTCAGCTTCCGGTCAGTTACCTCTTTCTTTGTGAACCTGACGATGACCAAAGAAGGTCGAAACGTTGTTCGCTCTTCTATGTAAAAGTGTTTTCTCAGCCCAAACGAGCCGTTTTTGCATATAAATTTCTCAACAAGTGGGTTTCTCGTCATCACAAATTCTACAATTTGCATATTTACAGGTTTTTTTATTAACTATGTATAATGTCTTTGAAGAACAGAACTAGTATTAGTATGTTTTTATGGGTGTTGGTTTCATGTAATGTATAACCAACATATTTAATGATGGATTTTTTTTTTCCCCCAAGTATGAAAATCTTCCATGATAAGGTTTAAGTGTTTGTTATGTATGATACAGTTAATGGTGGAGCGAGGCATCCAGTTTGTTTTGAGCTTGTTAGTTGTGGTTTAAGAATATGCTTCAAAATAGCTGTGTATAAGAAAGGACTAACCTTGTAATTTATAAAGTATCATAAGAATAATTAAAACAAGCAGTAAGAATTGTGACATAAATTATATGTTAGAGAAACTGAACTATGAATGTTTGTTCCAGATGAAGGCGTTGAGGTGACTGTAAACGAATGTATCATTAAGGCTGTCGCTGCTACGATTCAGGTAAAGCAACTTCTCTCTTTGTTTCCACTTTACACATTTGGTTACTTTAGATTTAAAAGACTTGTATGTGTATGTATATATATATATATTAGTTTGTTATAACCAATATAAATATTGATAAATAAGAGTTTATAGCTGATTAAAAACATGTATGTAACTGCCATTTTTCAAAATGCAGGAATCTTGAATTTATTATGTTATATACCATGTATTGTATGGTATATAAAGATGTCTTTATCTCGCTATAAACTCCCAGATTATCCCTGAAGAAGAAAGGTCCACCTTTCATAAACACTCAGCTACAGAGTTTTTATTTTAATGCTAAAGACTAAAACATGCATGGTGTTCATTATTTATACAAAAATAATAAAGAACAAGAAGTACTCAGGTGCTGTACTTGAAAAACTTTTTTCAAAGCTGGCTTTTCTGTGGAATACTCTTCCCTGAGTGAATAAATTATGGAAACTGTTTACTTTGTGAATCAATTTGCAACTATTAATGCTATAACTTTCTTCACATAGTCTGTTCCAGAAGTCAATGTAACCTGGACTGGAGAAAGTGTACAGGTATTGCCCTCTATAAACATTTCTTTCAATG
Source organism: Tachypleus tridentatus (assembly GCF_004210375.1). NCBI lineage: Eukaryota > Metazoa > Arthropoda > Merostomata > Xiphosura > Limulidae > Tachypleus > Tachypleus tridentatus. Next base: position 116,075,072 of record NC_134831.1, read on the forward strand.
TCTCCACAGCATTTGGAATGGTCACCCCAACTCTAAGGAATGTCAGCAGTATGGGTATTGTAGATATAGCAGATATTGTAAAGGTAAGAATTAGAATGTACATTTATAGTAGAATGAGAATGTAATATGTTACGGTTTTGGGGCACTGTTTAGGTTGATATCTGTTTCATCAGACGTGATATAAATTTCATTTGTTTGAGAACAAAATAACGTCTTAGAGATTGTATGTAACTATCACAGACAACTGGGTTTTTTTAACAGCCAGTTTGTGAGAAAAGGTACCAGTGGTTTTACTGCTTTGGAAAATTAGTAGTCGTGCTTTGCATATCTTTAATTTATCAAGAATAAATCTATGATTCCTTATTGTGTATTAGTTTTAACATTAAAGACTAGTGACTTTATTGTAAAGTTATTAGGTTATTAAAACTTCTTGTGCAAGCACAAAAAAACAAATATTATTCTTGGTTGTTAATCTTTCTTGGCTTATTGATGTTTGTAATTTGGTTAGAAGTGTGTTGGGGTTTAAGGAATGAATGAGAGTAATGTATGGAAACATATATGAAGTATGGAAATTCTATAACCATTAAGATGTTGATGCATGTTACCATCTTGCTTGGTACCACATGAAGTATACCATTTGACTTTGCTAGCATGGCCTGTGTTTGAATATTTAAATCATAGTAATTTGGATAACCTTTGTGTGAAAAGTGTTGGTGATTTTATAAAGGAGAATTAGACAAAAGAATTTTATATCTTCTACATTCGTGTTTTTCTGCAAAAGGGCAGTTGTCATCCATTCCACTGAACTCATCATGTCTACCTAAACAATCAGTCAAAGAAGATGAATTTGTTTTTGCTGCAGTATGCCTGATGAGTCCCACAAACATTCTGCTGAGTAGATGTAATTAGAGACTGGCCAGCCATATGAGCACAAACTTTCATTAGTTTTGGAGATAAAAATCTATGTGACGGCCACAAACATCTTTGATGAATGACCAGGAAAGCACTGCACGGCAAGGTGACAGCAGGAAATGTCTTTGACCAGTAACCAGGAAGGCACTGCACAGTAAGATTGAAACATTATGAACAGTGCTGAAAGGGGTTAAACGATTTCACTGGTATTGTAGTACTTGATGAAAAGGAAAATAATAAATAACAGTTCCAGCTTGTCAACGTCAAGGATTAGATGTAAAAGCGTGGCTGTGGTATTCAAGGATTCTCTGCTTTACCAAATATATATCCATTCATATATTTTCAGTTATTCGGTTGAAATTACACTTTTAACACCGATGAGCTATTTCAAACAGACCAGCAAATCTAATCAAATATTTCTTTGGTTTTTAGCATATACAAGAAAACAAGTGGTCTTTCTAACATTTCATCATTTATTTATTCAGTACAGCTCTATTATTATACCTCATTGGCTAATAACCCCTACTTGCATTTTGGTACTAAACATGTAGTTTGTTCTTTTTATTTATATTAACGTGAATTATAATTTTTGTAATACAATATATGTTTTTTTTATTTATTTAAAACCTGCTCTAATCTACGTGTACTTCTCTGTCTAGCATCTTCTGATCAAGGAAATTTCTTTGAAAAATTGAGTACCACAGTGGATAGAGGTCCATGGTCAAAGACACAAAAATGTTTACTTGATATGTTTTTCATATCTTATACTGATCTATAATTGAAATAAATGTTATAGACTGAAATTAAAAAAAAACCATTAGCTTAATTTTCAAAGGTTGGTCAAAACATTTCAGAAAAGATACCTTTTATTGGAAAAGCCTGAAGTACTGTTCTAATTCCAAAATGATTTTTGACAATACATTAAGTCAGTATGGATTTGGAAATACCTTAAATAGTGAAACTTGTATTTCATGAAAGGTATGGTTGGTTTGATAACTTACTCAGAAGTCACAACAAAAATTCACAAACAACAAACAGAAACTTGAAATTTATCATTAATTTCATTCCAAAAATAGTGCTACAATTGTAATATATACATGATGTGAATCTATAACTTATAAGTAACTTTTAGAACAAATTGGAGGGACACCACTATTTTGTTGAATGAACTAGATTGTGACCACTGTTTTGTAGAACTAGATAGTGTCCACCATTTTCAAACTGTCTTGTTAAACTAGACAGTGACCACTATTTTTTAGAACATCTACAAAGTTGTTATTTTTAGGACCAACTGGGTGATGTAGATGAAACTGGAAAGTATTCACTGTTCTGAAAAAAAAAATGGACAGTGACAACTATTTTTATTTTATTGTTGTATATAATATGTGAATAGTAATTGTTTCTGTTGATAGGTAAAGATTGTTCTCAACTGGTAACTTTCAGTAGACTAAAGTAAATTAACTTTATTTCATTTTTCAAAATGTGGGACTCTTGAATTAGTTATTTTAACCCATTTATGATCCACTTTTCTGTGATATAAATTCCACAGATACATTATAAATTTGTGTTTGCTGGCCATTCTAAAGTATGCCATTTTGAGCCCAATCATACCTACCTTTTGAATAATAACTAAAAGGAAAATATTATTGTTTAATCAGTCCTAAACACAAGTTTAAACTGTTATTTATGGGTTACAATCATTTATATAGCTAAAAATATATTTTATTTTTCAGGAACTGTCAGATAAAGCTCACAAAGGGACACTTGAGCCACATGACACTGTTGACGGATCATTCAGGTCAGTTTGTTTCAGATACAAAAAAACAAATAGACGATTTTTTTTAAATGTAATTTTATATTCTGTGACACTTGAGAACATGTCTCCACTCCAAATCCAAACAAATGTTGATCAGAGAGAAACCAAAAGTAAACTTTAACAAAATAGAAACGTTTTATAGAATGTCACAAGTTTTGTTGAATAGTGTAGACGTAGGAAAAATTAATAATCAAAATAAGCTGTGATTGGTTAATTTTTTATTAACTAATGCAGGAAGAGAAAGCTGATTAGTGGAGAGCTCCATAATCACTGATCCATTACAGAATCTATAAAAATGAATGTCTTTTTTTATGTTAGTAATTTATTTAGTGATTCTATTTCTTGGTGTACACATAAATAAAACCATCAGGTTGTTTTACCAGTTTCTTTTCAATTTTTCACAGATATAAATAGTATCAAATAAGACTTTGCATGATGTACCCCAGCTGGCCTGAAGAGTTTTGTTTTTGAAACTGTTCAACATTCTCAATGAAAAGTTATTGAGGGCTAGTAAATTATGAAGTGCATTAAATTATTAGCAATTTTATTGTATTGTATCTAGCTATAGGACTAATGGAATTTTGGGTATTATGTATATAAATACTGAATACAAGACAAGGTTTATTACTGTCTCACTGTATAGATCACTTGTAAGGCCTCAGTTAGAGTAGTGTGTATAGTTCTGGGCTCCCTTCCTCAAGATGTACCTGGAATTGTTGGAGAAGGTTCAGAGAGCCACTAGGATGATGGGATTGTTCTATCAGGAGAGATTAAAATCTCTAAACTTGTTTTCTCTGGAGAAGAGAAGACTCAGAGAGGACATGATTTTGGTGTTTAAGATTAATGGTACTGATAATATACATCCATCAAACTTTGTGTTTTAACAGTGAAAAAAATAGGATAAGGGGTCAAAAATTCAATTTTTGGCAGTGTATAGTCATCTGCAACATAGTTAGTTTGTACTGTCATCCACAACTTAGACAGTATTACTTTCCAAACAGGGTAGTTAACTTTTGGAATGAGCTGCCTTCAGGGATGGTGAAGGCAGAATATTCAACTGAGTTCAAACTTTACTAAAAGGAAAGTTTATTCAATGTGAGCTGTACATTAACTATCTTTTCTAATAAAGCCAGAGTTATTGCTGATGCAAATACTTGGCCACATTTACATTATCTCTGAGGTACACTAGAACCTAAAATAGAGAAGAGGGTAAACTGCCATTCCTAGAACCTGCAGAAACTAATGAATCATGCTTGATGACGAGAAACCCACTTGAAATAAAAATGTATCTCAGAATGGCTGGTATGGGTGTTAACACATTGATAAGCAGAGAATAATGTTTTGACCTTCCTAGGTCATCCTCAGGTCAACAAAAAGGTTTTGTTTGTCAATAAAAGTGTTAATACCATTATCAGTTGTTCTGAGATACATAATGAATCATGCAGTAGTAAAAAAACAGTAGATTTAAAGACATGTATGACTATTCATGGTTTTTCAGCATTTCTTGGAACATCATTAAAAAATGTCAGTGACTTGTAGATGTTTTTTATATTTTCAATGAAGACAACAAACAACTTCGGATAATATTTTTTTTACTCTACCCAACATATCAATTTACATGTTTTTCAAGGGTCTATGAATTTCACACATTCCATAACAGTTAAGTAGAAAAAAACATTTATCTGAAGTTGTTTGCCTTCATTAAAAATGGTTTCCATTCTTTAGTCAGCTCTGAAAACATTTTGACATTTGATGGCTTTAGCAGGAAGTATCGGAAAAAGTCTATTTTATTGTATAACAAGTATGTTGATAAAAATATTACTTGGGATAAGTTTGTGGGGTGAATAAATGTTTGGTTTAAAAATGTCAATTAGTCATTTTAATTTTCAAAATGAACTCTATTATTAATAAGTAGGATCCACAACAGACCTAACTTGTTGTCAGAAGCTTAAATTGTACAAAATTTGATTATTTTCCTGTATTTTCCATAGATGATGAGGCCTGATGATGTTGTCTATGTATTTTGTGATGATTAGGCCTGAAGATGTTATCTATGTTTTTTGTGTACTAATTTTGAATTGTTCAGTCTTACTTTTACTTTATTTTAATTTTTTGATTGTTGCTCTGCTTTCACTATAAAGATTGATTTGTATTGTTAGTTTAGAATTAACCTTAATATTCTAGGCTGGCCAAACCTAGTAAGATGTTAATGGGTTTATACAACTGAAAATATTGTTACCATTCTAATCATTATAAGTAAATACGAATAAAAGTATGTTTAATTAGCTATGTTAATGGCCAGATTAATTTGTAGTTTTGCTCTAAGTATATGGCTTATCCTAATTAGAAGCTAATATTATTTCTTGGTGTAGCATCTCCAGTGTAGACGTAGAGGGTGTAAGAGAGCTAATTGACATAGTTAACACTCACCAAGCAGCTATCTTAGGAATTGGCTCAACACAGCTTAGTCTTGGTGAAGATGGACAACCTGAAGCCACAATCACCATCTCTTTGTCGTACGATGTACGAGCCGTAGACGATGAAGTTGCCGCCAGATTTCTCAAGCTTCTCAGACAAAACCTAGAAAATCCTTTTTTGATAATAGCATCTCCTCCATCTAATCAAATATCTGCTTCAGTCCTGTAGCATATTGTTTTGGGATTCATTCAGAGGAATGTGAAGTAATCTCAAATCTCTTTCCCATCAGCTGCAGCAGTATAAAAAATTTAAGAACTACCTGATTCAGATGTCTGTCACATTACATTATGTATCTGTCAGGTCTAGTATGATTTTTATATTTAAAGAAATAGTTAATATAAACTTAGAATTTCATTGTGTTAAGAACAATATTTTTTTTGTGTGCAAAGATGAAATAAAATGACAGTCTCTTTGTAAACAGTTCCCATCTAATGATGTCCTCTGAGTAAATCTGTCAGACAGTTAATGTGTAAAATAATTGAAAGGAGTATTTACAGTGTAATAATTAAATGAATTGTACGTAAACACAATTAATGAACTCTGTGTTGAAAACTACTAATTAGTGTAAATATAGGTTGAAGAAGTAACAATAAAGTGTAGGCTACTGTTTCAATTTTCACTTGTCAATTATTCCTTGTTGCAGTGGTGTTGACAGGGTTAATAATGGAAAACAATGCTAACAGTGTGTTTGCATGTGTGTATAGCTGAATTTAGAAATTCTGGACTAAACTTTATTTAAGCCATGTTTTTCTAAGCAAACTAACAAGTTTAACTATTGCATATTCCCATCATACATAATTCTTTCTGACGTTACATGATCCTTCAGAACTTGCCTAGTGTTTGATGTATCAGATACGTTTATTATTTAATTTCACTATTAACTTTTTAAAATATATTAAAAGTACAATACAAAATCTTAAAGTTTACCTCAAATATAGAATTATGTAAAAGTTTTTTGTTTTTTTTATAAGGAAGTGACTTCTTATATATTTGAAATTAGCAACATTGGAATATTTTGGTGGTGTAATTAATGTAGCTGTAGGTTTATTTCTTGTTAACAATTTATATTTTGTTAATATTATTGTGTTTGCCACACCTGAAATTTAGGCCTAAGAACTGGTCATTTTGTTTGTGGTTTCTTAAATTTGTGGTTAAACTGATGAAAGTCAAAACCAGTATTTCCTACAGGATTGTAAAGTTTCTAATATTCACTTATTTTGATAAGTTATTTTAACACAATTTATTAAAGAATTGTGAAAAAACTACTTATGATTTTATTTGCTGTTGTATACATGATTGTCATAAATGTGTTACTTTATTTGATGGAAAAGTTTGTACTCTTTGAAAACTGGAAAACATTTGGGGCATCGTAGAAATGAACATTTTTTTTCAAGATATAAAGGAATACATCTCCACGATTATTCACATTATCATATATTTTCCATCTTTATTCATTTGTTTATGTGACTTACTTTGCACTTCAAGTAAGTAATGGGAAGATATTTTAGTAACACTCTAAAGACAGAAGTGAATCATTACAAATGATGTCTTACATTAAGTTTCTAAAGCTTGGATTCCCTCAGTAAGTCTAAAGGTTTATAATTCTAAAAATTGAGTTTTGATACCAACAGAAAACCTATTATATAAAAGTTTGCTCAACAAAAAGCATAAAGCGTAGAATGTTTGACAAGTATTCAGGTGTTTTAACATAGTTATTTGAGTACAGCATTGAATTCCTAATTTTAAAAAGTGCATTTCTTCAGTTTTGGATTGGATATTTATAGACAATGTGTCACATTTCAAGTCAACATTATTTAATGATGTATATTACAATCTTTGTAAAATATATGATTACATAGAAGATTGTTTTTTATTTTTAAAGAAAAACTGTTTTGATCTTTTTAACAAGAAATTAACATGTTTTTTTTCCAATTTGAAATCATTCTTGTATGTACATGTTAAATCTTTTACCATGATATTTACACTGAAAGTTAACACTTGTAGAATATTGCTCTGGATCAGACAATAGTCTAAGAAATACAATATATTTTCTTAAAATTATTTCAACTAATACTGGAGAGAAGGTGGATTGGTCTAATTTGGAAATATGTGTTTGATAAGCATTTCATAATCTATAAAATGTCTATAACTCAAATTTAAAAAAAATTGTAAACAGGGACTCAAGGTACCATTTATAAAGCACACCCACACACACGAATATCAACATAACTATTCTCAGTTTCCTCCTGAGAAGTAAGATTATTGATTTGTAGAGTTTCATATTCCTCCTGAAAAGTAAGGTTATTAATTTGTAGAGTTTCATATTTCTGTCCTGAATTTATTTATTAAACATGCTCTTTTTACGTAATATAATTTAAAATAAATAGATATGCAGGAAACAAATCCCATATACATTTTAAAAAATCTAATCAAAAGTGATTTGTTATTAATAAACATACTTTTCAAAGTAATAAATTTTGTGGGCTTAAACAACTTTGTTTTTCCTCAGACCTTGTTGACAATGACTAAAGTGTGATAATCTAATATAAAACCTTGCCATTTTATATGTATACTATCAAAAAAGCTCTGAAAAGGTGTACGTTTCACGTGCTTTTGAAGAAAGTGTGAACAACCCCTAAAGATTTCTGTCTGCTGAAGTAAAAACCTCTGTATATAAATTAAAAGTTATCCAAGAATTAGTGATGTGAATACTTAGTTTCAGACAGACAGAGACTGATTTTAATGTACTTTATGTAAAACGTAACATTTGTAACATCAGTGATAACAAAAGTAGCACAATAACCTTCCTAACGTCAGTGATGACAAAAGTAACACAATAACCTTTGCAACATCAGTTAATTATTATTTTTGTAGTAATTTATGTCCTTGATTATTTTATGAAAGATAGGTATGTTACAACGTTAAAATATACAGAAATGCTTTTTTGTACAAATAGCTACAAAAATAATCAGAGTATTTTTAAAGATTGAGTGTCAAATTAGTATTTTAATCACAACACCAACAAACCATGAATAGAATAAATGGAGAAAATGTGACTTCACTGTGTAGATGACTGTTATAAAGCAGTATTGCTACTGTTAATCTCCATTTACATACCTTACAAAAATGATAAAGTTTGTTACATTACCAACATCTCAAATATACAATTCTCCCCCCTTCCATTCCAAGGCTGTGGTTTAACAAAATTGATTCTAACTATCACTAGATCATGCTGCTGAAAATAACATGAACTGTGTAATATATATATGTGTATATATATATTCTAAGACTAAATTAGCTCTTTGAATGATTTCATTTTGGCCATTGTTATCTTTTAAGAAAAATTTGTAATAATATTTGAACTGACTGTTCATGTTGTCTTTTTGTATGAGAGTCTCAGTTAGCTAGTCTTACAAGAGACATCAATTAAACCTACAGCATCTCTTGCAGAGAAGATTTATTATCTATACATGTCTAGATGGATGGTTTTAACATGTCCAACATTATTCATTGTATTGATTTTTATGATGTATCTCACATTTCGAAGCTACTTGTTTGGGTTGGATTGTTAAAGAACAGTTCTGAGGAACTCTGAACTAAATATTGATGTAGAATGTTTATATTCCAACAGCTCTGAATGCTATTAATATTCTTCCTAACTGTAGTCTTCAGAACATTAATATGGTAAAAACAAAACAAAAACTACAAACCTAAATAATGGGAAAACTATCATAAACTTCTATTATAAACCATTTATCAGCTGAGTAAATATTAGAGTTTCCTGATTAATAAATTAAGTACACCACACAGAGACTTATGTTCTGAGGTTCAACTGTGAGCACAAGTCAAATATAAGTTAGTATTTTGTAATAATAAAGAAAGATGTGTAAATAACAAAATGGTTGATACATTTTTAAAGCAAGAACCCAAAAAGAATCTGATTATATTACAAGATCGGATGTTACCAAGTTTTTGGTTTGAAACTAAAGTAATCTTTCAAGATTGTTGACCCAGTACAGCTGTATCATGCAACACACAGTTAATGCTGTGAAATGATCTATTACAGGATTTGTTTGAACACAAAGATGTATAATGACCTATCTGAAAGATAACACTGGATTCTGTTGTTATAACTTACTACTAATTTGGGGATAACCATAACAGATATGTGAACTTTAATTTCCTCAAACATTGCATTTTGCAGTATGGTTTTTACATTAAGAAAGATTTGTTTTTGAGAACAGAAACAAAGGTTCAATCATTCTCGAGTACACGAGTTTTAATGGTGAGTGAGTGAGTTTTCATTTAGCAAAGCTACTTTGGGCTATCTGCTGGGTCCACCAAGGGGAATCAAACCTCTGATTTTAGCATTGTAAATCTGTAGACTTACCACTGTACTAGCAGGGGGACAGTTTTAATGGTAAAGAAGGTTTTGGTGTGAAATTTACTGTAAAAGCTGTAACTTGTAATAAAATATTTGTGTTCTGTAGTTTCCTTTTGAGATTACTGAAATGTTGATTCAAGCCTTAAAATCTTTAGTTTTTACACAAGTAATCTCAGACAGTACTTTATGACAAGTTACAGTAAGTTTCATACAAACATTCTTTACCTTTAAAACTTGTGCACTTGAGAATTACACAAGTAATCTCAGACAGTACTTTATGACAAGTTACAGTAAGTTTCATACAAACATTCTTTACCTTTAGTTTTTACACAAGTAATCTCAGACAGTTACTTTATGACAAGTTACAGTAAGTTTCATACAAACATTCTTTACCTTTAAAACTTGTACACTTGAGAATGATCACCAATCAAAACATCACATCTGTTTTAAAAATATTCCTTTCTGTAAAACCTATAACTTGTAATAAATAGTGTTCTGTAGTTTTAATGATTATTCAAACTGTTATAAGCATGTTGATAGCTGGTAGTATATTAACAATTATCACCACATTCTGATTTACACATTTGCATACATATTTTTGTTTGTTTTTGAATTTCATGCAAAGCTACTTGAGGGCTATCTGCACTAGCTGTCCCTAATTTTGCAGTGTAAGACTAGAGGGAAGGCAGCTAGTCATCACCACCCACCGCCAACTCTTGGGCTATTCTTTGACCAATGAATAGTGGGATCGACCATCACATTATAACACCCCCATGGCTGAAAGGGTGAGCATGTTTGGTGCGATGGGGATGCAAACCTGCGACCCTCAGATTACGAGTCACACGCCTTAACCCACCTGACCATGCCAGGCCACATACACATAACACACACAAACAAAAGCTACGTTTACAAAAATAAGTGTGTACAACATCCTACAAAAAATAAAAACTGTTCAATAGTTTTCCTCTAATTGGGTAACAAATTTACATCTGAACTTTAATAGATCAAAACAAATTATAATTAAAACTTCATAATTCATTTTACCAGCAACTCTTAACACCAAAAGGTGTTTTAACAAATTATGCATAAGCTATTTCTGTCCACCAAGTTAAGAATTACCCATATCAAATGTCACCTTCACTTCTATCACCATTACCTTTGTTTAAAACTGATACATTTGAAGAAATGTGTATTAAATGTTTAATAAAAAATTTAGTAATACAAAACTTTGATAAAGAGTATCAATAGAAAATGTCTGTAACACATATTGTTTTTATTACATTTTATTGTGGAACCAAGTATTCAACTTTATTCAAGTACTAAAGACTGGTTTGTTTTGAATTTTGTGCAAAGCTACACTAGGGCTATCTGTGCTAGCCGTCCATAATTTAGCTGTATAAAACCAGATGGAAGGCAGCTAGTCATCACCACCCACTGCCAACTCTTGGGGTACTTTTTTTAACCAACAAATAGTGGGATTGACCATCACATTATAATGCTCCAACAGCTGAAAGGGCGAGCATGTTTGGTGTGATGAGGATTTGAAGCCACAGCCCTCAGATTACAGCCTTAACCACCTGGCCATCCTGGGCCAGTACTAAAGATACCAGAAGGAATTTAATAAAACATTTAAAAAATTTAAAATGCAAAATGTTACATTCCTAACATGATGTTTGTGCAATGTAATTACTATAGTAATAAAAGGAAAATCACATTGAAAAGGAATATCTTAATGACTGTTTAAGTGTGCACAATTTATGAAAAGTATATATATACACACACACACACACACACACACACACAGATACATTTATTCATTACTAAAAAAATACAAATTTTATTTCCGACTAACTCAGACTAATAAAAACTAATCTCAGGATAAGACTTCTTGAAATGAGAGTAAATTATTAGTGACAATTCTAACTACAGCTTAATATAATCGTGTAAAAATGCAACATACTTTGAACCAAAACATTCAAACATGTTTAACTAACATTACATTCTCCATAATACATAGATATATATGGATGCAAGTATGAACTGTCCATTTTAAAAATATTGGGCAAGTTCACACATATTCCATTTAAAAACTTATTTCATCTCAAAATATTCAATAAGTAGTTTGATGAACTGAGTCTCTGTGATGCTCTCAGATATGACAGATGCAGTATATGTTATCTTATTTCCAAGTTTTCTCAAAGTTATGAGTAGTAACTTGAACATGGATGGGATTAATAGTGTTGTAACGACGTACTTCAGACCACATGCTAGATTAAATTCCTGCTAGAAAAAGGCTGTCCCTTGTATATTATTGCATGTGATTTCACATATTACCTTCAAAATAAATAGATGCAGATCTGCTAGTCTTATAAATAACTAAATATCACTTTTGCTTTTTCATGAAGCAGTAAGGCAATTCTAATCTATTTACTTCCAGAATAGTTAGCTTTGTTTCTCACATGATGAAAACAGCCTCTATAAAAGAGATAATTCTACCTTTTTCCTTTCCAGTTGCTCTTGTTGGTATCTGTAGTCATGGTTATCTGGTCTGAAAGCTATGAGCATGTAAAGTGTGAGCCCACTAGCAAGTAGGAAACGATCAATTCTCATTATTGGGTGAAACCACAGGATAAGGGTTAAAGCAGAAAAACTTGGATGACGAAGGTGACTATACAATCTAACTAAATAAGCAGACTTTTGAGTAAGTGGAGAAGGAAGGCCTTGTACATGGTAATAAACCTGAAAAGAAACAAAATTCGTGAATAGTTCCCAGCTTTCAAAATTCTTTTAATAATATAGCTTTTACTCAATTTAAAATACTTAACAAAACCAAGAAAAAAACAGCCTGAAAATACTTCTATAAAATTAACTTAATGATTTTATACTTGTATGTAATATTCTTAGCTATATTTTAAATGTTTGTTAGAAGACACAGGATGTTATAAATGGAAAATGTCAAGAAAGTTAAGAGCTGAAAAAACAAGCACAATATAAATGAGTAGTTAGTTCAGTACTAGCCAGTTAGTTAAGTGCCACAAAAGTTTATAAGTTATTGTCCCAGCTCATCCTTTCTCTCGACTAAGACTACTTTGTGTACTAGTATAAAAATGTTACTGTTAAACAGTTTTGAAATTGTGTATTCAGGAACCTATATCTACGAAGCACATATATATTTATTTCATGAAGAATATCTGTAGTGTAGCTGGCTGCCACCTGAGTGGTTTTTCAAATTTTCAAAGTTTTTAAAAAATTTATGACTAATTAGTTCCTGTATTTTACAAATTCTGTGTGAAAAGAAATATATTAACTTTACTACATGCACCAATATTAATTAAATATTTAAGAAAATAGATTTTCAAAAACTTTCTTTTTTAATACCTGTTTAACTCCAAGCATTTCTGGAAGATCCATCATGACAGAGCCACCATACACAACAACCCATGCTGCTATATGGGTCAGTACAAAGAGCCACCACCACAATGGATGATTCACTGTATCTATTTCCCACAACGTTCCACAAAGAAGTGGGTGCCAGTACTTCATTAGAATCTAGTGAAATAAGAATAAAAATTACACTCGTAATGCTACCACAGATAATTCAGGTGTAAACATGAGGTTCTTCTAACATTACACTGTTCATAGAAACACCATTTTATTAAATCATACACACCTTTAACAAAACTTAACTGCTAGGTTTTACTTTCTCAAGAGATATCAAAATAATAATAAAATATACCTTCTCTGACAAATGGTTAGTTTTAAGAAGGTTTCAACTGAGTTATAGGTCAATGTTTTGTAAGTGATTAGGATTTGAAAATTAATCACTAAAATATTCTAGTTATCTAACAAGATTTGGGAATTAGGAAAAACTAGAGAAGACTAAAGTAATTACTATTTATTTCACTGACAAAAGTTAAAAAGGCTTACTAGTATATGAATGTGGTCACTTCATTTTTAAAGTTCAAAGATTTGAAAGCCTAGATATAAGACTTTTCTCAGATTTACCCCTCTCATCCATTCAAGTTGGAAAGAAGAAAATTATTTATCAGAAACTTTGATGTGCACACATTAGCTCTGGTTCAAAACATCACTGTGTAGAACAGCTGTTATTAAATTATGGTCTTTCTTCAGTATTAATGAGTCAAGAATTATTCTTTCATCCAATATTTTTTGTTATTAACATGTTTATTATAAAATACATTGTTAGAATATAGAATGTAAGCTATATCCTTTGAAAATCAGTGGTGACTACAAATGTTGAACCAATAAACTGCATTTTTTAAAATTATTATCGTATAGAAACACTGTTAGATGTTTATACAATCACTGCCATATTTATTAGGATTAATGGGTAAAATAACTTTCATACGAAATAAGAAACATTTCATTAGCCTTGGTAATGTGTGTGTTTTCTTACAACAAAACCACATCAGGCTATCTGCCGTGTCCATCGAGGAGAATCAGGCCATCTACTGTGTCCATATAGGAGAATTGAGCCACATCAGGCTATCTTCTGTGTCCACAAAGGAGAATCGAGCCACATCAGACCATCTGCTGTGTCCACCGAGGGGAATTGAGCCCCTGATTTTAGTGTGTAAATCCATAGACTGTCACACTGGAGGACCATGCTGAAGTCTAACAAGTCTTGTACAGATGGACGTTAACCATGCTCTTAGGTTCACATTTTTAGAATAGCTCTCAGTCATCATGTATACACATTTTCAAGGTCTTCCTAAATAGTTTCACCTAATCTCCTCTTTCTTAATAAAAGATACATGTTTCATACAGAAGATTTATTCAATAATGGAGAGTTTCTAAAACATAACAAAACTAGTTGAAATGGGAGCATACTCAACCAAAATTATCTTGGATGTTTTGAAAATCACTTTCACTGTTCAAAACCACTGAATTAAAGAAACAATTGTGTCAGACTAATTTATCATGCAGAAGACAATGTACATGTTGTGGTGACTTTTCAAAACTCCCTGAATAGGATCCTGAATGATGGCTTTTGTACCTCATGTCTAATATGTGGTGTGACCATATCATCACAACACATCACAAGTACCTGCACTGTTTTCCAAAATGCCGTTTTGATCTACACCAAAGTTTTACCACACTGTATCCATCATTTATTTAAATGAAGTAGTCTGAACAGCAGAAACGACTTATTATGAAACTGCTTAAGTCCATTAAGGAATACATTTTTCACATTGAATCATACTCACTGACGAAAATACTTACTTGTAAAGTCAAACAAGTCCCGAGAACATACAGGGACCGGGCCAACATGCCAAGACTCAACTGATTTAAACGTTCCTTGATAGACTGACGAGTCATAACTGAATGCTGTCCAACAAACAAAAGAACCAGGATTACATCCACTGTAGCAGCCCACAGAACACTACCTGTATATGTGCAAAGAAAGTGCTTTAGTCACTTAATTATACTTACACATACACAAAATTCATGTCTACAACCACAATACATTCCGAGTCTCATTGGCTTTCCTCATTAGTATTCCCTGGATTTAAAAATAAATAATATTTTCTACATGTGAATAAAATCTTTTCACACCTACAAAATCATTAATCAAAGAATTAAAAATGAGCAAATCTGTTACTTACATTTAGTAGGTTTGCAACAGTCAGATATTGCTGCCACAATTAGTAGCTTATACAGTCATTAATTCTTAATTTGTCTTAAAATTTATTACTTTTTGTTAGTTATTAACTACTTTTTATCCTAAATCTTAGATTTTAATATGCTGCCACCTCTAGAGAAATCTACAGTTTTTGTTGTAGCACAGGCTGAGATTCAATTTTGGGTCATCATCACAGAAGCTGGTGTCCCATCCACTAGTCTTGGCACAGTTAACTTGTTTGAATACTCTAAAGTATCTTCCATCCAATACTAGCTGACTGTGTTATGAGTTGCATGGAGGTATAAAGCTTCTTGTTCTCATGTGTGATTCACATTGTTTTTGTGTCATGACATTTTATTAACATAGTTCTTAATATTTGATGATTTATCTATTATATCTACCAAATATGTAGCTGATGGATGGCATGATGAATTTCTCCAGTTAACTAAGGAATGGAGAAGGTAGACTTCCTTTTGAATTTTAGGTTGACTACAAATAGATGTGGGTGATATTCTGGAATACTACTAATGTCTTTGGCAACTTCTGTTTCAAGTTCTTTGATGTTTCTTATTAGGTTACTCATTGTGTTAGACTTCATGTAATGGTTAATTTTATACTTCTTGGCATTTTAATTCTTTATCCACAATTACAGTAGTAATACCTTTTTATTTGCTTGTAGTACTGTTGACATTATGTTGGCTATGTTCCTAAGGAACTTACTTTTTCTGTTAAGTTGATATTAAAGTGGGATTATCATTTCATGGCTTCTAGACTTGTGATTTAATATTTACTTTTTTTTTCTATTAAGTTTTAAATTATAGTGTAAGTTGTGTTTTCAGATATGTTGATGTAGCCAAGATGGTTAGCTGGTTAGTATACTTTCTCAGATTCTGTTAATGGTCATTTACTTTATTGTCTGTAGTGTTGGAATGCTTGCCTACAGGATTTATGGGTGACCTTAGTTCATCTATGTGAATATGCTTAGCATGTGTGAGATTGTTTCCAAATACAAAGTTTGAATATTCTTGATGACGAGAAACCCACTAGAAATAAAAATGTATCTCAGGATAAGAAGATGACCAAGGAAGGTCAAAACGTTGTTCTCTCCATATCAATAAAAATGTTAACACCCATACCAACCGTTCTGAGATACAAAGTTTGAATAGCTGTGTACACTTCATTAGAATATTTTGTTACTTGTATTATCTATCTTCTGAAATAGATCACTAACATTAACATACGTCTTGTATTAATTTATATTTGATAAAGTTAGGCAATTAGTGGAACATCCTTACTTACTGATCATCGGACTCATTCATCGATATTATTACGTACAACCAATCAGTAATTCTCACACAAGGAAAAACTTCATATTTTCTACTTGTTTGAGGCTCTTTTAAAAACATTGTGGAGTTAAACAGATGCCAAGACAAAGGTCGACAACATATTAATTATTATTACTTTAAATACTTATATTTTACTAGTATTATTACTAATACTAATAGTAGTGTGAGTAACATACTTGAATACTGATACTGAATTTCTTGACCAGCCGCACCCACATGCTTAAAACGGTAGTAACGGAGTATATCATGAGAAGATAAAAATACAACAAACTGCCAGACTGTCGCAAAAGAAAGAATGAAAGCAGAAGCCGATATTATTACAATAAATAGTTTGTTGAGGATCATTATGAAATTACACAAGGCCTGTCAAAAATAAAAAGGCTTTTTAAGGCATGAACAAAATTCTACACAACTTCGATTACATCAATGCCAAAAATAACCCTAACCTTATACTAAACAAACACACCTGTAACTTTGAAACCCATACTCCCTCTGCTAATAACAAATAGAAACGCGCTATAATATTATAAAATAATCATAATAATAAAATCGTTCTTCCTAAGAATTATAACATTTTCAGGATCTTCCAAAATGAAAAATTACTAAGTAAATAACTCTTGAGAATCTTGCTATACATTATATATATTTATGAAAAAGTTATTTCAGCACCAATACTTTAAATGCGTAATAGCTTTTAAAAGTCGAAATCAAACTATTAATTCCTAAAATTTTATTGTATCATAATACTAATATATAATTTTACTTCCTTGTCAGCAAATACTTGATCACCTAAAAATATATTGTTTTTCATAGCTGCCTTGACGGTAGAGCCCAACAAAACTAAGAGAGAGACATGTCACCCCTAAAATTTTCAGTGTTTATATTGATCCCTAAATATGGACAATTCAATGATATTTTGTCCTCTGATTGGACAGCGTTAAGCTAACTGCGTTACATCGCGAAAATCCATTGCTCGATTCCTCGAAATGGACACAGCAGATAGACTAATAAGGCTTTGTCCGATAGCAAACAAACGATGCTATTTTGATATATATATAATAACAAATAATCCAATGGGAAATTCTGTAAGTGTCGTATGTTTATTTGTGACAGCAAAAAGTATACGAAATTACAATTATAAAATTAAGGGTTCGATTTCTTTCGGTGGGCATAGCAGATAGGCCGATGTTACTTTACTATAAGAAAAACACACACACACACACTTACCCTGTGTTTATTCATGCATTACTACTTTTTTTAAATAGTAATCAATGTGATATTCGAGTATTTCAAATATTTTATAACTTCTTAATCGACAAATAATGCTTTTCGGATTTTTAATGTGCTTCTTGGATTTTGTCATAATTTGTAACATCAGTTAAAGGTTATTCAAGGGACTGGAATGGTCAAGAAGGTCGTCACATGTATTTTCTACTATGGGAGATTTCTCTAAAAAGAAACAGTAAAGTCTTTCCTATCAACAAGCCATGTGGTAATAAATAGAGACAGTAATCTTTCCCTGACATCAAGCCATGTGATACTAATTAGAAATAGTAGTCTTCCCTGGCAGCTAGCCAGTTGATAGCTAAAGGGAATAACATCATTGTCTCACAAGAGATTAATCGTCAGTCAATGTCACATCACATGGCTGGGGTAAGCATTTGGAGAGAGAGAACTTTGTGTTGTTCTCTTTATAATATATCCTGATAATTTCTGATAGATATTGTAAGAGAATATACGTGTTACTAGACTTGAGAATTTCTTATCGTTTTCGCTAGACTTTAAATTTTGATACAGACTACCAGACTGCATTATAGAGTTGTCTTTGATAGATTATCTTATCATAACTTCTACTTACGAAGATTGGTACAGCCATTTCTGTGAACCTCATTTCTGCTCTCTATTCAGTCGAATACGTAAACACTTGTACAAGTGTGAACCTTGACTCCTCTTCAGTAAAGACAGTGATTGTTTGCAGCCCTGCGTCTGATATCTTAGCATAAATACTAAGTCTGACTTTTTACGATTTCTTAAGAGGGAAATCAAAACGATTAATAATAATTTCTGATCACATCATGCTAATTGCTGAGAGTGAAACTAAATAAATAAACGTGGTAATGAGCATAGTCAATTAAATATAACTTTCTCATAAAGATTACATTGTATTTTTCCATCATTTGACATGGCCTAGCGCGTAAGGCGTGCGACTCGTAATCCGAGGGTCGCGGGTTCGCGCCCGCGTCGCGCTAAACATGTTCGCCCTCCCAGCCGTGGGGGTGTGTAATGTGACGGTCAATCCCACTATTCGTTGGTAAAAGAGTAGCCCAAGAGTTGGCGGTGGGTGGTGATGACTAGCTGCCTTCCCTCTAGTCTTACACTGCTAAATTAGGGACGGTGAGCACAGATAGCCCTCGAGTAGCTTTGTGCGAAATTCCAAAACAAACAAACAAACCATCACTTGAAATTCCTCGCTATTAATGATATTATCAATATCTGAGATTTATCTTACAAGTAATTAGAGTCAGAATAATAACCATTAGTTGCCTAATCTAAGAAATCCGCCCTCGTGGTCAAATGTGACAATATGCATTAAATGGAACAGTTTAAAGGTCTCCAATACCATTATCGGAAGACAAAGCAGGTTGAAAAAACGCTTGGGTGAATAATAATGGTGACTGCTTGGAATGAACGTCATCAGTTCGAAGATAAAACGACATTCACACACACAAACGATGACTTGTGAACAAACAAGTAGAACTAAATAGAAGGTTTCAAAAAATCGGAACAAGTGAAATGCTTTTGCCTCTCGTTCCGATTAACTTGAAAACTAATATAGCACAGTCAAAACAAATGAAAAGAGAAACCGGGTAATAATTTGTTGTAATAATTAGCATTTTAATAATGTTTTTAGCTATTCAATTCTTATATTTCAGTTCATTATAATTCGCAACTTGGAATTTCAATTAATTCCTAGTCTTGTATTCCACTCATACTTTCACTTGAAAAAAAATTAGAAAAAGTAAATATATTGGGTTGAGGAATAATTCGTGAGCGTTTTTCCAAGGTAACAAAATATATTCATAAATGAAACGATTTCGCAAAACATTTCATGTCATTTGGTAGATAAATTTTTGCTCTAATAGATGGTGTGTTTGATTTTCATATGTCTTTAATTTTTGCTTTCATTTTCAGCTCATTAAATGGAATGTCAAGTGGACAAAATCGAGCATTTTCGACACCATCTGCTTTTCGCATTTAATTTCTTGCAATTTCGTTTAAAACAATGCATACTATATACCTAGGTATTACATGAAATAAAGTATCATAATAAATGTTTTGGGTGTAATGTGTTCATGCATTGAAGTATTGTATAGTCTTGCATGTAATGCTTGAATGAAATTATTTAAAAACGCTCACGAATTATTCCTCAACCTAATACATAAATAAATCTAATTGTTTTTCATTATGCATCATCATTCACATGTGTTACTCAACTTCCATCATTCTTCTAAGTGGATATATATTTTGTTCTGGCTCAGTTATTTATTTCAAACAGTCACTTAATAAAATATCTCACTGTAAATTTGAAACCCATTATTATGAAAGAATTTTCTTTCATCTTGTTTGCTCCCAGCGGCTCAGCAGTATGTCTGCGGACGTATAACGCTAAAAACCGGGTTTCGATACCCGTGGTAGGCAGAGCACAGATGGCCCCTTGAGTAGTTTTGTGCTTAATACAAAACAACAACATCATCTTGTTTGTTGTTCGCGTGTATTAGTGCTTTTGTAACTTTCATCCAATTTTATGCTATGTCGTTTCCAGTTTATAAAGCTTAGATGCATATATTTGAATAAGTTTCATTATATCTCTAACTTTTAACCACGGGAATGTTCTTTAGTTTTCGATTTTTCTTCGTTCATTCCTGTAGCATTTTATTTGCTTTACAAAATGTGGGCCTCAGTGACTCGATGAAAAGGTTATATTGCTAAAATATATTCAAGTTTTCTTGTTACAGTCATTCGTATGTATATATAAGTTCTACAAGGTTAATAGGGTAATCCTAAATAATATTATATTTTTAAACACGTATAATAATCCTGACAGCCTGTCAATCCAGTCTCTCACGATTTTAATTTGTTATGAAGAATACTACGACAAACTAGATGATTAACACGCCTTAGTAAAAATGTACTTAGCTCTAGTTCAACGCAGAACTCCAAATACGAAATAAGTTTTTTAAGTCATCAAGATGAAAGTTTATATAACAGGACAAATGCGGTCCAGTGATTAGCGTGTTAGACTGTTCATATAACCTTCAGTGTTTTAACACCCGCAAAAACAATGACAACAGCTGCAACAACAAAGTTTCACACTTCTATAAGTGTCTTATAAGAGTTGTCATCAAGTTCTCATATTCCATTACACTTGTCCACGAGTTGGAAGGTGCTGTTGAGTAGTTTCTCTCTAATTGTTTTCAAAATTTTTGGTCTGACATGATTAGAGTACTTGACTCATAATCTGTAGGTCGCGGGATCAAATCTCATCACCAAACATGATTGTCCTTTCAGCCATGTAGGCGTTGCAAAGTTACGTTCAGTTCTGCTTTTCGTTGGTAAAGAGTAACCTAATAGTTGATGGTGGGTTGTGTTGATTAACTGTCTCCCTTCTAGTCAACCATTTCAGTATTAGAGATAGCTAGCGCAGATAGCCTTTGAATAGTTTTAGGCATAAATAAACCATTTATATCACATGAATTTATAAGATTTTAGAGGGATGAAAGTGAGCTTATTAGCTCATCAAGGATGCCCCTTCAAGTTTCCAACCTATAACTACCCCTTAATACTCACGTCTTCATCCAGTCTTTTCTTGAACTCAGTTAAATTTTCTGCCTCCGCCATTCTTGAAGGCAACTAATTCCAAAAGTTAATCACTCTGTTTTCACATTAATACTGTCTAAACTGCAGACAACTCTTACGCTACAAAAAATTGAACATTTGATCCTTTGTCCTATTTTTATTACTGCTAAACAAAATAATATTGACAGACCTATATTATTAGTACCCTTAATAATATTAAGCGTTTCAATCAAATCCCCTCTGATCTTTCTCCCCTTCAAAGAAAACAAGTTTAGAGATTTTAATCTCTTCTCATAGGACAATCCCAAGTATCCTCCTAGTGGTCCTTTTATGGACCTTTTCCAATAATTCAATGTTTTTCTTAAGAAAGGGAGCCCAAAGCTATATATAGTACTCTAAATGAGGCCTTACAAATGACCTATATAGAGAAACAATAATACGTTTTGTCTGGTATTCAATATTTTTATAGATAATACCCAAAATTCTATTAGTCCTGTTGCTAGCTACAATACACTATTCAGATGACTTAAGTGGTTTTTTTATCACAGTATCAAGATATATTTGTTCAATCACAGTATTTCATGCATTCCCATTTAAATTGTAATAATAATTTTAATTGTGAAAACTTACGTGTATCACTAAATTTTGGATAAATAAGCATCATCTGGCACATATTGACCTTATGCATCAAATGATCTAAATCTCTCTTAAGTCTGCAGTATCTTTGATGCAATTAGCTACCCTACAAATCTAAGCGTCATCTACAATTTTTAAAATCTTATCAGTCATTCCAGACTCAATATCATTGATAGTCATCATAAACAGCAGAGAACCCATCACAGAGCGCTGAGGCATGCTGCTTATAACTGTGACCAAATCAAATTTAACTCCCCTTATCACTATCCTCTGCTTTCTACTTTCCAGCCAATTTTTATCCAATTTAATAACAACTCACACTCACCCACAGATTTAATTTTCGTAACAAGTCTTTTGTAAGGCATCTTATCAAATTATTTCTGAAAATGAACGTAAAACCTTGAATCTCCTCGGATAAAAGTTTTCTGGTCTAGGGGATTTATCAACTTTTAGATTTCCCAATTTTTTTTCTCAAAATTTCAGAATTAAAATTATATCTTTAACAACAATATTTTCCTCATATATTAAGTGCAGTAGTTAAAGCATAATCTTTCCATCTTCCGTCGTAAAAACTGAAAAAACATATAACTTAATAAGTTTAATATCTTGTAATATTCTGAGATCAGCTCATCACTTTAATTTTTAAAAAACCCAATCCTCGTCTTAACATTTTGCTTATCCATTATATACCTAAAAAATTCCTAGTTGTTTGATTTAACTCTCCAAGCCATCTCTCTTTCATACGTAGTTTTTGCCCTTTTAACTTCCTATTTAACCAGCTTTTTTTTATTATTTCTTACAGGTGGTTAAGGCACTCCACTCGTAATATGAGGGTCGTGAGTTCAAATCCTTATCACAGCAAATGTGCTCATCCTTTCAGCCGTAGGGGCGTTATAATGTAACGGTCAATTACACTATTCGTTGGTAAAAAGTTGGCGGTGGTGACTAGCTGCCTTCCCTCTAGTCTTACACTGCAAAATTAGAGACGGCTAGCGCAGATAGCTCTCGTGTAGCTTTACGCGAAATTAAAGAAAACGAACAAACAATACAGTTCTCCAAGTCCTTATTATTTCAAGTAATTATTATTATTGTAGTTTTGGAAAAGCTAAACATGTTTTTAACGTTATGTTAGCATAGGTAATTTAAACTTCTCTGCTTTCTTTACTTCCAGTTAAGTTCATTATACCAAGCCCAATGTTGGTGAGAATACAAGCAAGGTTGAATTTATAGAATGATAAATATACTTATATACACACACATACATATATTATACTTGAAAACCAGGAATTATTTATTCGTAATTTTAACAAGGTCTAGTCTATTTTTCATATAATAAGAAAATAAAATAATTTGGTAACCGGGATAACGATATTTTTTCCCCAGACAATCGGTCTCTCTTTCAATGTTTTTTTTTTTTTTTTTACGTCTTTCTTTCTCAGTTTACTTTCATATGTTTATGATGTAATCATCCCAGGGTAAAATTTTTAAAGTCATGGATATCGTATGTGTCAACCAGTTGTAGGAATACATATCATATGTTAGTGACGATTGAAGACAAATAATGCTTCGTTAAACATAATGATATTTTAAACATTTATTGTGCTTTATTAGAATTGTAATTTTTAAAATTTTAACACTGCTAAGAAAATAATTTTGTTTATTTAAGTTTATGAAAAATGTAATAAATCATCCAAAAGAAACCTTGATACGCGGAAGTCAATGATTCAGGAACGCTGTAAATTGGTTTGATTATGAGGGTGGGTAAAAGAAGAAAGGCCTAGCTTACTGCGTTCTAATCACAAGTGTTGGAAGTTATATATTTATATTATTTGTTACTTGCCTGTTTTTTGATAAAAGTAAGTATATCCATCACTTCTTTTGTTTCGTTTGGAACGGATATTTACCACGATTTTGAGTGAAACTGAAACAATGAAAGTATTAATATTAACAGTATTTGTTTTAAGTTAAAATATTAAATACGAGTAAGAATAAGACATCATTTTATTTTTCATTTAAGAGGGGGTGTTTTACTCAGTCTTACGGGTTTTGAAGTTTTCTGATTTAATTATTGAGAACATGGTTCTTGGTAATTCTGATTCTCTTTTTTTTTTTACTTTGTATAATTTTATTGGTGTTGTAATGTGTAAAGTAAGATTACTAAATTATGTGTGTGAGAAGAATATTGATTGGTGGTATAAAAAAGAGCAAAAAAAATGATAGTCTTAAAAATAAAACTAGAAAAATAGCCTTCTGCCGAGATTAGTTGTGACATAAGAGCTACAAGTAATACTTTTAGGTTATTTTCACAGAATTATCGAATTTAGGTAAAAGAAGGTTATTGAAACGTAATTTAGTTATAATCTTGAATAATTGTTGATGAGACCACATTTGAAGGACCTTTTGTGGTGTTTACATTTTACTTTTAGGTTCATATTCGTCTTGCAAATTCCAAAACACGAGAATAATAGTTGGTTTAGGCTGAGCCATTTAAGCTTTTCAGAAAAAAATCTTTTATTAGAGTTTTGAAGAGTTAGATGAGATTGAATTATTCTGGGTTCAGAATTCGTGATAACAAGAAACCCATTTGAAGTAAAAATGTATTCTGAAGATGACTGGTATGGGTATTAGCACTTTAATTAAAATAAAGTACAGAACAACTTTTTGAAATTCTAAGGTCATTTTCAGGTTGAAACATTGTTCTGTATTTTAATTAAAGTGCTAATACCCATACCAGCTCTTTTGAAAATACATTTGTGGGTTAAGAATTGTTAGGTGTTTGGGCAGTCTTTATGGAAGTGGTTTGTTCACCTTTTAGTGATAAAATGAAAAGTTTCAAAGTGCAAATGTTGACACTTCTTGGAGCATCAGGTTTGACTTTTGATCTGAAAGTTCAGATGGTTTGCTTTTTATAAAAGTTATATTTGGGTATCAGGTGTGTAATAAAAATGTTCTTTCTGACAAAAGGTTATAATTTACTAGCTTAAATGAGCCAGTATTGGCTTTGTGTTTAGTGCTTACTGTTTTATCTTAAATACTAAGCATGGTATAGTTTTACATTTAGAAATATAATTGTTTTTTATGTGTCAACAACAATGCAAGTTTACAGTAATTTAAATACAAATATACACGTAAATGTAGTTCTAAGAATGCAAATTGTATAATATATATATCTTGCTTTTTGTGCTTATATTTATTGAAACACAATAACCTGCAAGTTGTAAATTTTTTCATAAAATAGGTAAATTAATTAATTATTGAAAGAAATAAGTTTTTTAGTAGATGTATATCTGTATAAAAGCATATAGCAGTTTCTTTAGTATGTACAAAAAAATTGTTACATTAAAATGAAAGTTATGCAAGCGGTTATGATTTGAAGATTTTTGAAACAATCCAGTAAAAGTTTCATAACCTGCAAACAAATAATTGATCATTTTCCAAAAGAAAGTTTTTCTCAATAAGGAAGAAAAATAAGTACATAAAAACAAGTAAGTTGTGGAACTGCAGACTCCTTTATACAGTGTACTTATGCAATTTAGGACACTTTAAACAAAACAGCTTCTTTGTGCTTTCTGACTTGTTTTAAATACAGTTGAAAAGACAGTTTTAAGTCATGGCTAGATTGCTTACAGTTATAACAGTGTTTTGTAATGTGGGACATATTGATACATTTAGGCTATCCCATCCTCTAAACTAAACTAAAACTGTTATATCCAGAAATCCAGACCTTGCATATTTGTCAAGATTTATCTTAAACTCACTTAATTTACTATCTCCACATCTAAAATCAATCCTTTCCAAAGGTCAACCATCCTTTTGGAAACAAAAAATTGTTTTAACTGATGATGGCTTCTTCCCTATCAACATTTATATTTGTGTCCCTCAGTTCTACTTTTCTCAAGGTTAAATATGAAAAAAAGCTTATGTATCAACACTGTCAAATCTCTTTATAATCTCAAACACCTCAATCAGATCCCCTGTACTGTTTTTCATGTGAAAACAATATAGGATATTTCAACCTCTCCTTTTACAACAACTCCCTCCCCTCATCCTAGGCATCATTCTGTCAACCTTTATAACAATTCAGTGTCCTTCCTGAACACAATAATCCAAATGTGGCCTAACCTGTGATGTGTCCAATCAAATTATGACCTCTCTAGACTTGTGTTTAATATTTCTGTAGATACACCCTAAAATCCTATTTGCCCCACAACTAGCAACAGCATTCTGCTTGGATGACATAAGATTATGATCATTATTATGTCAAGAACTCTTTCTTTAATGACACTGTTGAGATTTTCCCCATTCATATTATACTTGTAATTCACATTATGATAATCCACATATATTATCTTACACATATCATAACTAAAACCCATCTACCATTTATTTGTCCAATTCGCTAAATGATTTAAATTCTTTTGTAAATCAGCAGCATCCTCTTCACAGGTAGCAACACCTTAATATCATCAGAAAATTTAAGTAATTTATTGATTATTCCTTCATCATGTCGATAATGTAAATAAAAAAGAACTAAGGTTCAAAGACTGAGCTCTGAGGTACCCCCCACGTGACATTAACCCTTTCGCTATGTGTCGTGTCATCATGTGTTGACTTGCATTCAAACTTTTATTGAACTACTATTTTATGAACTTGTGTCAATAAGTTTGGAATCAAATTGTAGATTATAATTTAACCTTTAATATTATGTATAATTTAATATCTTAATTTAAAAGTAAATATTAAAAGAAGACACCTAAATATAGTTTTTAGTTAGTCATGTGGTATGTTAAATGCAGCACTGTTTAAAATTAGATGTTCGTGATATCAAGATACCAAGTCTATGCTTTTGTACAAATTAGGGACTCAAACTACTTATATTAAACTAGAATATAAAATAAGAACCTTGTGTAATTTTATTTTGCTGAGATATGGGTTATGTACTGAATCAGACACAGCGGGCCCATTCACTTCTTTCTATTTTTGAAAATGATCTCGCATTCACTTCAGTATATGACATGTGAATGACTCATCAATAGCTTAGAATGCTTGTCTTATTTCTTAATTTGTTGCTTCATATTCTCAGAAAAAAACAAGTTTCATAACTTATGTCTAAATAGTAATAATCTATATTCATACATATATAATGTATAACAATTGAAATGTGACTGTATATTACAAAATACTAGTCCACTAAAATGTAACCAAGACATGAAAGGTTAAAGATCAGTTTTATATTACTGGATACATAACGTGAATGCACATGAACCATACCAGTGTAAGTTGTGTAATGTTAGCTGGGGATGACTGGAAGGTCAGTATAATAAATACATTTGTAAATATATAGCATTATGAGACTTAAGCTACTTAGCCTGAATACTTGTATTTTCATGTTGTAATATGGAAGGTCAGTATAATAAATGCACGTGTAAATATATAGCATTATGAGACTTAAGCTACTTAGCCTGAACACTTGTATTTTCATGTTATAATATGTAATATGGAAGGTCAGTATAATAAATACACGTGTAAATATATAGCATTATGAGACTTAAGCAACTTAGCCTGAACACTTGTATTTTCATGTTATAATATGTAATATGGAAGGTCAGTATAATAAATACACGTGTAAATATATAGCATTATGAGATAACTTAGCCTGAACACTTGTATTTTCATGTTGTAATATGGAAGGTCAGTATAATAAATACACGTGTAAATATATAGCATTATGAGACTTAAGCAACTTAGCCTGAACACTTGTATTTTCATGTAATAATATGTAATAATTCTAGCATAAAAAAAGCATAATTTATATCTATTTCCTTTTTTTTATAATAGTTTTCAGGTTGGCCAAGTGACAGACCTCACACAGTTATAGTAGAGAAAATAAAATATAAAGTCTTAACTGAAAACAAACATTTAAAAGGTATTTAGGAGGTTTTAGAGATTACACAAATAACATTTGAGATTTTGGGATGAAGAATAGTTTGTTTTCATATCATAATATAAAATCACTTTGCATTCAGACTAGTAATGAAAAAGACTATTTTTACAAACAAATCTCTAGTAAAACATCTGACATTTCTGTTTACAAAATACTTGTAATCTTTTGTAATGACGAGAAACCCACTTGAAGTTAAAATATATCCAGCTGTCTTGAGATACACTTGTGATCTGTACTAAGTCTAACACATTTTATGAGGGTGCACATGCATGTGTGTAGTTGAATATATGTATATTTCAATAAGCCAGTAATCAAAGGATTTAATGACCTTGCAAAATGTCACTTATAAGACATCATTTTATAACTTTATATATTAATAGTTAATTACAAGAACTCATGCAAAAGTAAAGAACATGTGAAAGACCTGTCAACCACACTATATCATGCTTTGTATCGATAAGTCCTTTTATCTTCTGTCATGACTCATCAAGCCAGCTAAGATATGACAGACATAATCGTGGTAACGGCACAGAGTTCCATACATTCATTCATGCTATTCTGCAAAGACTTTTAGCATGTATTTATCTTAAATTTAACGAATAATTCAGTTAAAGTAATTATTTTACTAATTGCCTAGTGGTGTATGTAATAGACAAATATGTAGTGTTAAATGACATTAATGTAACAGTTAATTCCACAGATTACTTGTTGGAGACCACATGTTTTTTATATCAAATGTTTTGTTTCACCAGATTGTTTTCATTTCTTTGTATTAGGTATTGTAAATAGTAACAATGTAGTTATTCTGTATGATATATAGTTCCCATTAATACTGTATAATATGTAAACAAGTAAGAAATTTAAGAATTGGACAGTGGACAACAAGTTAGTATTTTTTGTAAAGACCAGCATGAGATTTCATTGGGTTTATATGAAAGAGTGACTTTTAAAGAAGTGTGTTCTACATGATCAGTTTTTCCCTTATTTATGTCATCCTTTTCCCCATCAGACATGTTTCCAGGGTAGGTGTATAGACCTGTTGTCTTTTATTGTTGTATATTAACACGACTCTTCAAAAGTGGTATCATGAGGTTCAAGTAAATATATTTGTGTAAAAAGTTATTTAAAATGTTAATTTTTTTTTTTTTTTCACAGATTTTAATGGCAGGTCGAGGGGGCGTTCAACGACCAAATGGATCATCACATGGAAAGATTTACCAGTTTAAGTTAGTTTTGCTTGGTGAGTCAGCTGTAGGAAAATCCAGTTTAGTCCTGAGGTTCGTTAAAGGACAGTTTCACGATTATCAAGAGAGTACCATTGGAGGTATAGACTGCTTTTAACTTTATTTTACAAGAATATAAGAAAAACCTGTTTAACTGTACAGTGTAGTAAATTATTGCAAATTAACCTTTTTTCAATAATGATAGTCTAGTGAATAATTTCATAATTTTCATTACTTGCAATATTATATGCGTTTCAGCTTCGAAGGTCAGGACACTTCTGCATGCTAGAAGATACCTCCCAAAACATATCCTTAGGGTGTTGTGAAACAGGGCCACAAATTCCTAAGAAAACCATGAAAGAATTACAAAAACAATAGCAAGCAATATATGTGGACCTGCAGTATCATTGTGGACAACTGAGAGGACTTTGTGTAACTGTTGAGAATAAAAGTGCAAAATTACTCGAGACATTTCCAACAACAAGAAAAGCAATAAGCTCGAATAAAGTAGAAACTAACTTTTGTAAACAGACACTACCAAATAGACAGGTTTATACATAATGTAAAGTTAAGCCTAAATGTAAAATATATTTCATGTATATTTTTCTTTTGAATATATTTATTTTGGGAATTTTATTTACAGTTTTTAAAGTTGATAAAGATGGTTGAAGAAACATTTTAAGCTAGCTTGTCTAAGTTGTATCATTGAGATGTTTCATTCATGTGGTTGGGATTTTTGTTGTGAGATATTACAAGGTAGTGGTCATGGTGTCTGATATCTTTTAATGACAGCTGGTTGGGAAAATTGGATTTAGAGTTGCACATATCTGTTAGAAGGTGTTTAACTGTAATCTGCTTTTAATAGTTTTTTGTAATTAAAAGAATTTTTCTCAAGACTTTCAGAGGTTTAGTAAAATTAAAACATGAATCCAGCTATGGCAGCGTTATCTTTGTGATAGGGTGGTTGGTCTGTGAAATGGTGTGACTGTCAGGTATTGTAGAAACTACACTATTGAAGGAGTTTGAGATAAGATTGGGTTGTTATTTTAGGGTTAGATATAGGAAAACAGAGTTTATATGTGCTTTTGTAGGATGGTATCAGAAAATGGGATATTCTAGGCGAGATAAATGTGAACAAAAAGTACTAAGATATTTTTGACCTTGCTTTATTATTAGAGGTTAGAGGTCACTGATGTCATAGGTAAGGTTATTGCCATAGATATTCTAATGTTAAAGCTTCCAGCCATAACTTTCTATCACTACAATAGCAAGTCCTTTTTCCAATCTTTCATCACAATAGTTAACTCATTTCACCTCTGATTAAAGAAAGAACAAAGTTACAACATAGACATATTAACTCATTATAATTTCTTGTTGAAAGTTTATACAATTAAAATTCAGTGCACATTTCATTTTATGTTGAAAAATAAACCAATCAAAAGGATTTAAAATCTGCATTTTTTAAAAATATTTATTGAATTGTTTGTTTTTTTTCAGCTGCTTTTTTGACACAGACAATGTGTTTAGATGACACAACCGTTAAGTTTGAGATTTGGGATACAGCGGGTCAGGAGCGATATCATAGCCTGGCTCCCATGTATTACAGAGGAGCACAAGCAGCAGTTGTAGTATATGACATTGTGAATCAAGTAAGGTTTGTTTCTTTACAGTTAATTTAATTTAAAAGTTTGAAATATTGTGAAAGATATTAGGAGTTAAGTTTTTTTTCTTTCAAATTAACTTTGCAAGGTTTCTGTAATGACTTGAGTTTCACTTTACATGGAGTCCACTTTAGTAATTACACACTATTAATTTAGTATTAATTAAAGTACTACAGTTTCAAATGTTTAACTATTTTTTTCTTTGTAATATAAAGTTAGGTTTAAGAATGATGGATAAATTAAAGAGTTAAATTCACTGTTTTGAAATTTGTGTTGAAGGTCGATGTAGGCATGCTGTTTATATTCTGAAATTTGTGTTGAAGGTCGATGTAGGCATGCTGTTTATATTCTGAAATTTGTGTTGAAGGTCGATGTAGGCATGCTGTTTATATTCTGAAATTTGTGTTGAAGGTCGATGTAGGCATGCTGTTTATATTCTGAAATTTGTGTTGAAGGTCGATGTAGGCATGCTGTTTATATTCTGAAATTTTTGTTGAAGGTGGATGTGGGCATGCTGTTTATATTCTGAAATTTGTGTTGAAGGTGGATGTGGGCATGCTGTTTATATTCTGAAATTTGTGTTGAACGTGGATGTGGGCATGCTGTTTATATTCTGAAATTTGTGTTGAACGTGGATGTAGGCATGCTGTTTATATTCTGAAATTTGTGTTGAATGTGGATGTAGGCATGCTGTTTATATTCTGAAATTTTTGTTGAAGGTGGATGTAGGCGTGCTGTTTATATTCTGAAATTTTTGTTGAAGGTGGATGTAGGCGTGCTGTTTATATTCTGAAATTTTTGTTGAAGGTGGATGTAGGCATGCTGTTTATATTCTGAAATTTTAAAGAATGAAATATTTTAGGTTTAGTAGTGTTGTTTCCCATAACTGTAAATGTTATAAATGGCTTTACCTCAGAGTGTTGTAATTTTTTTTTTTAGGTTCTTACGAGCCTCTACGGTTTGCAAAATTTAACAGTTACCAACACAAATGCTAATCTTACTGAAAGTTTCTATTTTAAAATTTAGGATACCTTCAGTAGAGCGAAAACTTGGGTTAAAGAGTTACAACGTCAAGCCAGTCCGAATATTGTCATTGCATTAGCAGGAAATAAAGCAGACTTGGCTGCCAAACGAGCAGCAGGAAACTCTAGTGTATGCGTGTTTGTAATTCTGTAAAAGACGTGTTTGTAATTCTGCGTGTTTGTAATTCCATGCGTGTTTGTAATTCTGTAAAACTCTAGTGTATGCGTGTGTAATTCTGTAAAAAGTAATGCGTGTTTGTAATGTAAAACTCTAGTGTACGTGTTTGTAATTCTGTAAAACTCTAGTGTACGTGTTTGTAATTCTGTAAAACTCTAGTGTACGTGTTTGTAATTCTGTAAAACTCTAGTGTACGTGTTTGTAATTCTGTAAAACTTAAGATTTGTTTGTTTCTTGTTTTTATACATATATTTTAGTGCGTTTTTGCTCATAAGGCATCAAAATGTAGAGAAAGATAACACTTAAAAATGTAGAAAAACAAGATACATTTTGTTTAAATTAGTATTTTTATGACAAGTATATCTTTGGATTAATGTGATTGATTTGTGAGCAATTTTTAAAGTACTTTCCATAGATATAATTTTATAATACATAGCAACTGTAATTGTTTCTTAATGTGGTTTAGGTGCTTGTCTTCACCATATATGATTAACGTAGTGTGTGGTTGCTTGACTGTTTCTTAAACTGACTTTATCCTATGTTTTGTAATCTCTTTTTGTGCCCCCTTTCCCTGCAAGACTTATTAGTAAAATGA
Source organism: Tachypleus tridentatus (assembly GCF_004210375.1). NCBI lineage: Eukaryota > Metazoa > Arthropoda > Merostomata > Xiphosura > Limulidae > Tachypleus > Tachypleus tridentatus. The sequence continues at coordinate 116,107,768 of NC_134831.1, forward strand.
AAATAATATTAAAAGTATTGACAGTTCTTCTATACTGAAGAAAAACATAGTATTATATGTCATTCAGTAGATTAAAACTTTGATCATTACTAATATAGTATAATATGACAAAATTATTGGTAATTTGTGACAAAGAGGATATGACAAGTGGGTCTGATTTTCTAATTTGTGACTTCATAGGCAAATAAGATTGAAAGCTAGCAAAATTAGACTTTGTTTTAGTAATATCTCTGTGATAATGAGTAATTATGTTAAATTTTGTACTTCTGAAAAGGAAGACCCAAAGAACAAATGTTACAATTTTCATATCAGGGAAGATTGAGATTATTTTAAAGACATTCCTTAATAAAATTAGGAACTTAAAATTTTACTATGTGCACTTGGACCTACCTTTAATAAGAGTGCCTTTAGTGTTGAACATTCAAGAAATGACAGATGTCAGGAGTACATTCTACAGTATGAAATAGTACTTCATACATTTACATCTCAAAATAAATACATTTTGTGTGTTTGTGAGAGTATTTGTATCAGCTTATTATCACTCCTACGAAAAGTGGGGCCTAATAGGCCCCAGAGCAACTTGAAGGGTTATTAATATTAGGCTAATAATTTTGTATTTAAATGAAATTGCCATTTAAATCCATTAATGAATGGATTAACGAGATTCCCACTGTCCCTATCTACTATCTAGCAAAACCACAGCCAGGGGAACGGGCTTGGAGAAATCAGGACTAGAAACGTCTTTTCGTAGGAGTGTTATAGACCTTAGAGGTCAGATGACGATCCATTTCATTGTTTTTAAACCTATAAATGTGATAATTTTTTAACCATTTTACTGAGGCTGGGCTGTATATTTTGCAGCAGATGGGTTAAAGGGTTAAACTCTGCCATCATTTTGTTTAACTCTTTCAGTTGTGGATATTATTAACAATTAATTTAATTATTGGCTATTTTAATATTTGCTTTATTCCTACTTTCAAATTGTTCTTGGGTTTGATTTCTTCATTTGGGTAATTCTCTTTGAATTATTTGCCCTTTTCACTTTCCAAATTACATGCTAGCTGTTTTGTGCACACCTCTTTTTATAACATTTTCTCATAAAAATGCTTCTACATGGATTTTGAGATTTATCCATTGGGTTTTATGGCTTTTGGTCTTCTCTAGCCACAAGGATATAGAGACACTGACAATGACCATGCTTACAACAGTCAGCTGATAGACTAAATGTAATATCCACTGTATCTGTAACTGTTTTTGAACAAAACAACATCCAGCTACACCAAAATTTTGTCTCGGCTACTGTTTGAAACCAAACTGTTATTTTGCTGATACGTTTTCCCCATTCCCACACACCAAATTGTGTAATGTTTCTTGCAAAGTAAGTTTGGACTGTTTGTCAAAAACTGTTAATAAAATTTGATATTTCATTATTGTATTTTAAGGAGGCTCTAGCATATGCTGAAGAAAGTGGTCTCCTATTCATGGAAACTTCTGCAAAAACAGCCATGAACGTGAATGATATTTTTCTAGCTATTGGTGAGTTTATGTGAAGGTCTTTAGTTGTTTAAGGATCATTTATTAGTAGTAAAAAAGGTGTTCTGATAAACTACAGAAAAAATTCATTATGACACAGTTTAGATAAGTGAGGGGTCCCTTAAAATGCTAAAATCTGGGGTTTGATTCTCTAATATGGACATAGTAAAAGATGCAAGGTGGCTTTTGTTTAAAATAACCAAAGAAGGTCATGTGTACAGACTTGTAAAACCAAAATATATTTTGTATATTTATGACAAGAATTCTTTCATGTGTATAGGACGTGTAAAACCAGAATATATTTTGTATATTCATGACAAGAATTGTATTTTTTATACATGGTTAATATGACAAAGTACTTTTCAGTCAATGGTATTGGTACATTAAGATAATCTGTGTACATTTTTTTGTAATGAAATATTTCCTATGTTACCTATAATTGTGTTACTTAAATCACACCTATGCCGAGATGGCACATTCTTCTCATGAATTTGCTTAGACAGATTGAAACTATAAATAAAATGAATACATTATTGCTAATTTCCCCATCAAATGGTTTGTATAAGTGCTGTAATTTTAGGAAAGTGTAACAGCATTTTGTGTGGTGTCTGGTTTTATGTATGTGAATACTTATTGGTACATCATTTGTAATGTTTATCTTTTTGAAAATTCAAACTTTTTTGTTTTGTATTGAACTTAATAAATAGTAAATATATTTACAAATTTTTAAAATTAGATGTATGGCACAGTGTGGACTATAACTACTATTACAAAAGGTTGTGTTGTAAATACAGTAACTATCGACTGAAGAGAGTTATTGCTACTCTGTTGGTGTTCATACTCCCCTTTATTTAAAAATATAGTCTTTAATTGAAGCCTTGAAAAAAAAAACTTAATATTTGGTTTGAAAAATGCAGGACTTATTATTGGACTTCAATCAATTAAAACCCAAAATGACACATACCCAGGAATGAAAAAGCTGTGCTTTACTAAACTGACAAATAGTTTTTGGTATTATAACAATAGTACATTCTTACAAGCCCTCATGATGGGCAGATCAGAAGATGTCCACTGTGTAGCTTTGTGTTTATTAACCTTCGAGATAAACAAACATGCGTACAAAAACTATGCTCTTTATAGTTTAAACAACAACTGTTGTAACACAAAAGTACATAGTGATTTAATTATAGAATGTGAACAGAAACATTTTCATGGTTTGAAATTTTGTTTCAGAATAAAACAGTTGGATTTACAATAGCTTGTTCACAAGCAAATGTGTAAAAAATATAGTTGGTTATGATTGGATAATTATATTGCATATATTCATCCATGCCAAAGTTAAGAAATTGTTCAAAAGAAACTAATTATTGAGGTTTTCATGTGTTTTTTATTTAACTATATTTACCTTTAGTGTTATGTTTCTTACAGCTAAGAAACTACCTAAAAATGAACATTTGGTCACTGGTGGTGTAGGTTCAGGGCAGGGAAGGCAGGGAGTTGAACTGAGGGAAAGTCAACAACAGTTCAACAGCGGATGTTGCAAGTGATGAGAAGAACTGCATTACTTTGGGACCCAAAACTTTTGACAGACATGTATGTTGGAATGGTGTGTAGATGCACATTCCACATTGAAGAATGTGTGGTTCTCAAAAATCGTCCTGCACCACATTAATTCTTAGCGTACAAGTCAACCAAAATGAATTATCACAAATCATTCTGCTGTGAAATTCTGTCCATTCACCTGTATGTATAAAGGTATAAAAATTAAAATCATTAGCTTTAATGAATTACGACAATTAGAACAAAAAAAATGTAAGTAAGAACTTGTTTGAAAAAAAAAAAGAAGAGATTCCTTGAGATGTCTTTGGAAACACAGGTGTTTTTGAGTGAATTTAATATGTTTTCGTGTGGTTATTTAAACTATTGGAATTTTCATAAAATAAAAAAAAAAAAAAGTAAGAAAAATATTTTGATTGGTTATTTGTAAAACATCTGCTACTTGTTAGTATATATAATAATAAGCATTTCAATTATAAATACCTAATGATATTCTAAGTTTTGGTATTTATTAGTTAACGTACTTTGATGAATGTGGTTATAGAACTGCAAACATTCTGTGTAGACACCAAAATTCAAAGTTGGCTCAGTGCTTTGAATCATTATATGTTAATGTTTTTTTTTCTAATTGTATTTAAAACTGTGCATTTGGATTTACTAATATATATATAAAAAACAAAACTGAATACATTGTCTGTTCATTGTTCTTGTCCTGCCTATTCAACCACTTCTAAAGTATGGTTGACTGGTTTATTGTAACCTCAGCTGGTATTTAATGTATGTACAACAGAATTCCTTCCCTCACTGTAGGTCATTGTTTGTTCAAGATAATTTGAGTTTGTTACTCATAATGGTACAGTGTTAAGGTGTTATTAAAAGTTTTGAATTATGTATACTAGTGTAACTTAATAGTTGTATTGAACTTGAAACTTTTCTTTAGGTGTAGATTTGTTTACACAACACACTTGTCATTCCAAAGATCTCAAAGTATGTGTAAATTGTTTTACACGACCCAACTACAGTTATCTAGTATATCTACTTTTCCATAAGTTCTAGTTATGCTGAAGCCTGTCAGTTTCTGTAAGTTTGTGTAAAATAAACACCAACCATCATTCTTTATTTCCACATACTTCGTTGGTGTGTCACTTGTAGTTTAAATGTAAATAGTTGTATCATTTCCATGAACCACAGTCCAGCTTATTGTACAGACTCCTACATAACAGGAATTTGTTGAAAACTTTGGGAAAAGTATGTAGCCAAAAAATGTTCATTTACTATCATAGTAGAACCAGTGTTTATGCATTATTCTTAAAGTGATCTAGAATGTACGAAATATTCATTGTTCCATGTTGTCATGTGTTTAATTTTTAAGTTTGTAGTTGGTTTGGACTAATTGCACTTGGTATTTCAAATACATTAATGAATCAGCATTTAACTGTTTGAAAATAGACTTTGAAACATCAGGTGGCAATCAGATTAAAAAGTTTTGAACATAAGTATTTGGAGGACTGTTTCTGGTGGCATGATGTACTAGACGGACCATGACGTACTGTGATGAAAAATATTTTAAATACACATCTCTCTCTTATTTTTTACAGTTTCAACATAAATGATATAAAGTTTACATCATTGTTAATTTATTTTATAAAGCTAAATTGAGTGTAGTTATTTTAAACTATTTCTGTATTATATACTTGTTTTGAGTGGATCTCATCAGTACACCTGTCGTTGATGATGTTTATTGGTTCTGACCTACAGTAAGTTGTATAGAGACATACCATATAGAAATAGTTTATTTATAGCTTACTAAAGAAAGCATGTACAGAAATGAACTGGTTGTGATGTACAGGAGGTATGTCATAAAGTTGCAGCTGTAATGTTGTAATAGTTTCTGAAAACTTTTATAAGTATCTTACTACACATTTCACTGTGTTTTCTTGTATTTCTTCTCTTAACTTTGAAACACAGTTTAACCTAAACAGTTAAGATACATAAACTGACATTATCGTATTCTGTGACAGTTCAACACAGTGTACATAAACTGACATATCGAGCCCTTAAACTTTTGGCAAGTAGAATAAATTGAAAGACATTAATCATAATTTATTTATAACAGTTATTCATAAAAGAAAAAACAAAAGTTTGCCGACAAACTGGCTGCTTATGGTCACATTATACCAAAGCTTCAATATGTGTACATGTTTAAAGAAATGTAGTTTCTTTCCCCAGTGGCAAGTCCTGTGTGCATTGTTAGGAATACTTTTGTGACACATGATGATGTATATAAGATTTAATTAAACCTTCTTTTGGCACTTAAATTGGCAGTATGATGTTATTTTATATTGTATGCTTGTGTCCTGCAATAGTTATGAAAGTTAGATGGCTCTATTACCAGTTTCATAGTTGGTAAAGATATTATATATAATAGTTTCATAATTTGAGAGAAAAAATGAAGTAGGACCTGTGACAAACAAATGGAGTAATTGGTTATAGAAATGTATTAATTTGTATTTGGCCCTATGCGTTATTCAGGTTCAAAAGTTCTGGTTTATTTCGACTGTTTTAACTAACCTATACATTGTTCAGTTTTTGAGAAAATAGTAAGATATTTAATTATATATATACAAGTTAGTAATGATTAAACACTGTGTATTTAACTGTTGGTAGAAACTGAAATCAAATAAAATATAATTTACAAAATGGGCTTTCTCTTGTTTACTGCATGAACATATGAAGGAACACTGGTTAAGCAAGATTATATGGGGAGTTAATAACCATTGATCAAATGTTGTGTGAATCACAACCAAAAATTAATTGAGCCAATTTTGACTAGAAGGGTATAGTGTGATAGAGTAGTGCATTGATTTATCAACTGAATATCCTTTTTGTTAAATATTATGTTGGTTGTAATACTGAAAATATTACAAAGTTTGGTCAGCTCAAGAGATTTAGGATGTTTTAAGATTCATATACTGGGTTGACTATACAAATTATTCATAATTACAAGTAATGGCAATAAAATATCATGAGAGCAAACTATATAAACCTCCTGCTTTATCATATTCTGAATTTTAGAACAGAACGGTTCCTGGATGCATTATAGGAATCACTCCTAAAATTTGGTCTTGCTAAAGAGTGAAGTGACATCAAGTAACTATCTTTCTTGGTGTGTGTTCCTGTAACAGTACTGATAGCCACTATAGATGGGTTTTACTTTGCATTGTCTGAAGTCATTTTCAGAAGGGGAATTGGTCTGTCCTTGTTGAAATGGTGTGTGTAGTGAGATATCTATAACATCTTATATGACACAAAAAGTGTCAATAAGTCTTTAAACTAGTTTTGCTCATTGCTTATACACTATCACTGTGTGATGTCTTACCATTATGGTCAGTGGTGGCTGAAGTTTCAAAATAGAAGGTGTGTGAAAATAAAAAAATTCACCATTTTTAAAATTTTTATTTTTTTTTAAATTAAAATATGTTTTTAAACTCAGAATATTGTGCACAAAAATACTTAGTGAAAAAATACACATACACACATATAAAACAATGATTAGTAATGTTTAGAAGATGGAACTTAGGATTTTAACATGGCAAAATCTTTAATTTGTCAATATGAATTTGAGTTTCTAGTCATTTTTCAAAAAAAGTTATTGCTAGGTTTTCTTTAATCTCTCTTGTCCCATTGTGGAATATGTAGGTCAAATAAGACCATATGTAGAATAATATTTTTTGGTATTTGATGTGATATTAATTTAAGTTCTATGTACACAGTTTCATCAGAAATATCTAGTCTTTTTGCTTGTTAGAATTTTTTCTAAACTTTATGTACCCATAAAATTTTGTGGAGGTTCTCTGTACCCTTCAACCCCAGCCCTGACTATACTTTAAATTGATTGATTTAGAAATTCTCTTTTCATTAATAAATCACCTACAGATAAAAAGATACAGAATCAATTTCTACATAATTATCCTGAGCTGTAGTGTTCTACAGGTGAAATGATAATGCACAGATTTTCAGGGGCTGAGTGTGTTCTAGTGGTTAGTATGCCAGACTATAGAGCTCAAATTTCATAGTGTGCATTGAGTTACCATGAAAAAACTTGTGCATGTTATAGTTACATACAGAGGGAGTAGTGTTTTATTTTTTACTTTTTCTTTAGTCATGTGCTTTAAAATTACTGATGACTAGCAGAGAGAGTTCTTGTTCACTTCTGCTTGAAATCCAATAAATAAACTTATCGTCAGAAGGGAAATTGGTCCGTCCTTGTTGAACTAACTTGTATAACATTGATCCATGTATAATTTACACATTGCTATCATACAACTAAAAGGTTAAGGTATGGAAATAAGGCATGTTCTTGCAAATTAAAGACTGAAATAATTTACTGCATTTTGTCCACATATAGCTGAGATATTTTAGTTGGTCTCTTGCACTTGCCTGTGATATTTAATCATTTGATTACAAACCTGGACACCTTAAGCACCAATAGATTTTTACACACAATCACACTTTGGTTGAGTACCTTATACTAATTAAAAATTACTTCTGAGGTTGTTCTGTTACATATTATTGATGTTTTTATAATTGGAGGGTTAAACATCCTTGTTTCACAAGCACACCCATCTTTGTGGGTATATTTTATTGTTGATTCAAAACGGAGATAATTATGGTAGCTGGTTTTACTCAGAGAGAATTATTTATGTGATAGAAATAGCTTACCAATCAATTTATTGTACAGGACTTAAGATATTGTTATTAAATAACAATATCATAATTCCATCAATAACATGGATATACACACATATGTTCTCTTGAGAATTTTGTACAATTATGAAGAAAGGGTATTCCCATTCAAATTGCTAAGTTGTAACTTTCACATAATAATGAAATGTTGAAGCATGTCTTTCTGTTTTGACTGTACATCTGAAAGTGAACCCAGCAGTGGGAGGTCTTACCTAAATATACCTAATAATGGTGTCATTAATCACGGAACTTATTCCCCCATAATGCACTTTGAACAATAAAAAACATACACTTATCCAAATTTTACCATACTTGTGACAAGATATATTCCTAATGGTGTTAAAAACCAAAATGATGGAGCTAGGATAATTAACATCAAATTTATACAGTTCAATTCTGCTTTATGTAACTGAAATATTTTACTAAAATATTAATTTAAAAACAGATTGTTAAAATTACATTACTTTTGTATTTAATATTTATAGCTATACAATTTTTTTTTAGTCAGTGTTCATACAGAATTTTAAAATCTAAACTTACACTATGATGGTATGCTCAATTAGAACACTTTTTGTGGGCTTTCTTCTAAAAATAAAATCACCAAGTCTTTCATGTAACTACTTATTGAGTCCCTTTAGAACAGTTTGACTTTATTTCTGGTTGTTTTGAAATACACCCTGTATACAATTCTTCAGAGAATCATTATTCCTGGTATACCCTGGAGAAATAGATGTTGTGAGAGAACATATTGTTCTTCTGATGTATTATAAAGTCATACGATATGAAGATTGGTTTAACCATGAAAAGTCTTTAGATGCACAAATAAAACTTTTGTTTGTTATCCAGTCAGTTCCTGTGCCTAACTGTTACTTCTGTAAAATTTTCTAATTCAGTTGATGATTGTTCAGTCACAAAATATCATCAGAACTGTACTTACATTACTGGTCCTTACATAAAAGTCATGATATTGTTCAGTCACAAAACATCATCAGAACTGTACTTACATTACTGGTCCTGACATACAAGTCATGATATTGTTCAGTCACAAAACATCATCAGAACTGTAGTTACATTACTGGTCCTGACATACAAGTCATGATATTGTTCAGTCACAAAACATCATCAGAACTGTACTTACATTACTGTTCCTTACATACAAGTCATGATATTGTTCAGTCACAAAACATCATCAGAATTGTACTTACATTACTGGTCCTTACATACAAGTCATGATATTGTTCAGTCACTACCTCTAGTATTTTTCAAAATATTGCTTATTCTAGATTTATCTTCTTCTTGGTTATTATGGAATTATTATCACAGCTTCTTCCTCTCTTAATAGATTCTTTGTGTAATGTGTCATATGGTGTTTAAATGTTATTTTACCACTGTAGTTAAAGCTGAAATAATAAGAGACTGCCAGCTACATATTTTTTGTCAGGTGCTGTTGAGTCAAAAAGGTTTCATGCATCAGGAATAAAGTTATTTCTATTAAAATGCTTTTAGGAAAGGTAAAATGACTTGTTAAAATAATTTTTCCCATGCATTTTTACTATTTTGTATTATTAAATAGATAAAAATTAAACAGCAACAATAAAATATCAGTTAATCATTTAGTATAATAGTTTATTTACTTTGAATGACCAGTTAAATATATTAAATCACTAGGTGATCTCTAGTTCACAGACTTAAAAAAGCAAACCCCATTCCTCCTTACATGTAGTTATACAGTTTATCATATCAGCTTGAATGATCAGTCAAAAATGTGCAAGCCTGAGTGACCTTTCTAGCTTCTTGATTGTGAAAAGGTAAACTCCACTTAAACTTACAGCTATTGGTGACACAGGAAACAACTTCACGACTTGGATGATTTATTGAAAATAATCGAGTTGTACAGTTATAAAACAAAAGCTTCTATTGTAAATGTCCTTAGATACAGACTGGTTTCACAAGTTAGTTCTTCTCTACCATAATTTACAACATGATATTTTTACAGAAAGAAAACTAGCCTGACTCCTTGTTTTTAACTTCCTCACACATCTGAAAGTAAAATGTACACTTTTTGTGGTCAAAGATGTTAAGTTTGAATACAATTTTATTCATTTTATGAACATCTTACACCTATACTTAAAACTAGGTATGGTTTGTTTTTTCAATTACTAATTGATAATATAATCAACAGTTCTGTAAAATGTCTTTTCTTTAAAAAACAACAAAACCTGAGTTGTTATTCACATGTCATATAATGTTTTACTTTCACCGAAATGCTGGTTCAATTTCAGGTTTTTTTTAACTCAAAAATACCACATCTTTAACTTACCAACCACTTTACAAAAAACTAACAAATATATCTAAACATTACAATTTTGAAGTAATATGTTTTATCTATATATACAAAATGTTTGTTAAAACAAGTTCACACTATAATCTAATGTAGTCAAATAAGTTTCAGTCCTAGGGATTTCATGTTGTCATTTTTCTACCAACAAGAGATATGTTTCTTAACACGGAAAACGTGGATGCCTTTCTTAAAAGGTTCCAAAGAAGAAATTCTTGTAACATGCTAACTGATAAGACAGTTAACTGTTTGTTCTTAAACATGCACGGCAAAAATGTCGCACGTTAAATAATGTAAATAAATTTAAATTGTAAGACTCGTCTACTAACTGCACACATCTGGACTCCCACAGAAAGAAGCCTCATTCTAGTTTTATTTCATAGAACTCTTTTTACAACACACTGACGATAAGTTTTGTCCATTTTTAGCTCTTTTGTAGAAAAACTACTTTACTGTTATAAAAGCATCAAAGGTCATTACACAAGGAGCTCCCCCCCCCAACACCTTTATTTAACAAGATCACAGTAAAAAAGTATAGAAGCTTCTCCATTCTTTCTACAACATTTAGTGTGAAACAAACCAACATGTGACATGTATGACACAACTATGCCTTCGTCTGTACATAAAGTAAACTCAGACTCCTACAGCAATCCAAGTATCTGGCCTGAGAAAAAGATGAGACCATTACTTCAGTGTCATTAAAACTGTTTATAAATTTGAATGCATGACAGTGTCTTGTGTCCTTATTACAACAGTTCTTGTTTTTTTCCACTAAGAAAATTTAAAATCTTAATAACAGTAAGTTTATATTCTAAAGACACCAATAAGGTTAGTTCCACCACACACCAACTGAACAGTTCATCCCTAAAGCATTTTTATTGCAACAGTATCAACATATTTTTCATCTTTTCTTTTCACTTGGTTTTAGAAGAAAACATACTATTGTAAGAAACACAACGTTTATTCCATGTTGATAATAAAACCACATCCATTACTTATGAAACAATGGACCCTGAGCATGTTACTTTTAAATTCTATGAATTAAACAGAAACTAAAACCTTATAATTACACTTGCCAATTCACTTATTACTTTCTGGATGAAGAAAGTACAACTTGTTATTTAAACAGCACCATACCACAATTCTCAGATGATCAGCTACCCTATATTATGAAATACTTAACTGTAATTGTTTGTTGGTATAATAACTTTACATGCTAGTAAACCTCTATCTTTAAAAGGTCTTACACACGTACGTTCAGTTCCCAAGAGTCCAGTTTTTTAAAAACCAAGTAATATTAAAAGCATGACCATAGAAAACCACCACATTACATTTGAAGTCATAAACATGTTTCAGAACAGTGTTCATAATTTTTCATAGTGTCAGTCCTCCACTATTAGTGTTTGTATTGGCTTCTATCACCATAGTATAATGCAATTTTACTGTAAATAAGGTAATAACAGAAAAACACTGAATAACAAAACTGTACCAATCAAACTTGTGCTGTAATCATTTTTTTACTTCAACATTTTCCTTTTTTGAATATCACAAGTCTCCTAGCAAAGGACGGCTTTAAACGCTTGGGAGTTCAAGCACTCTTGAACTGGGCAGTAACAGATTATGTGAATATTTTTTTTTTCCCCACAATTTGACTTTACTGTATCAGTACGACTTTCCTTCCATAGTGAACTCCCGTACGTCATACGTGACGACAGCTGTATATTAGAGTGTTGACCATTTTTACAAACATTATAATAAACCTCGGAACAGTTAAAACTTGCATAAAACTGATCCTTCGGTGCCAATCATGTAATTTATTCAAAATCTTACACAAAATCAAGCAAAAAACAAATAGCAGGCCTATAATATTTAGAATGATAAAATGGAACAAGATGAAAAACAATCTACACGTTTTCTCCTATCAATTTCTTTCCTTATTAAATAACCCTCTTTCATATTTACAAAGTGGGAAACCTTATTTAATTCATTGACACTTTTGGTGTTTGGTTTACATTATTCAGATAGTATAAATATCACTCAATGTATTTTTAGCACGAGAAATAAACCGAAAGTAACTATTACTTGTACTTTCTTAACAATTAGAGAAATATATAATTAATCTTTCTCTAACCAAGTAAAACTGTTTGAAGTACCACTTTAGAAGCATGACTTCTAAAATATGCCATCTTTTCTTACTTCCTGCTTCTTTGTAACTTCAAGCAATAATAAATTACTCAAATATCGAACTGCAGAATAACACACAAAATTTTGAAAACCAAATCTCTCCTGTAATCTACAGATTTTCTTCAGTAGGGTGGGAACACCTATTAAAATATTGAAAATGTGTTGTTGGTGCAAATACAGAAACTTTTGTCTTTGGATTTTTAGTGAAAGAAAAAATTATACCATTATGAATCTAACAACAATTTTGTATAAAGACTTTGTTAGCTAGAGGGCTGATCACCATCCCTGGTGTTTGATGCTGACCGTTTCAATGAGTCGAGGTACTCTTGTTGGGACTGAGCTAAAACTTTAGCAAGTATGTCCGAGTCTTCCCATTCTGTTAACCCTGCAAAAAAAAGGAAAGGCACAGTAACTGGTACATTAGTGAGTTATCTGTGAAACAGTTACTGCAATACATATTTTGTTTATAAAGACTGTTAAACTGTTTTCAAACATCTTCACAACAATTGAATCATTCAATCACAAAGGCTTCCAAATCTCTTTTGATCCCCAAACATCAAAATCTAAACATAGATACTTATTTTACATGGTATGTCCGTGTAATTTATCCTGTAATTCAATGCAGTTATCTTCAGGGCCTTCCATAAACCCCTTTATCTCACATTTTGGGCTTCAACACAAGAATTACAAAATTAAATTCATATACTTAATATGAATGCTCCCTTCTCTGCCTCTGACAACCCTTATGTAAATCTGTAAACTCACTTTCGAGAGACCTCCCAACCTACTTTGAACAAGTATTAATACCATTTTTCAAGTAAATCCTTAATCCCTATATTTGGTCATTATTGAAATTTTTAAATAAATTGTTCACATTGATTAATACGTTGAGAGTCTGCTAAGAAATATTCAGATATGGGCTGGAGTTCCAATGTATCCTATGCATTTGAAACTAAGTTAATTTGCTTTGTAACTTCCATGGTAATTTACTTTCTTCCTGAATATATATCAGGCCTCACACATATGAATATATAATTGTACATTCCAACTAAAGATGTAACATTTACAGTTGAAGTTTCTAAATATTTATTACATATTTCCTGATGTAAATAGTTTTAATATTACTCAAATCTCATTAGTTATGTAATGCACATATTTTCATAATTTATCAACATGCTATGTTTACAGAAAAACTGTTCTCAGTGCCACGTTTATATTTAGATTTATGATAAAAAAATAAAAAGACATTTTCTAATATTCCATTAGTTATTTGAAATATGAAATGGGTAAAGTTTGTAGAGTTTCAAAAGGTAAAACCTTTAGTTAATGTAGATTGTTCCACGTACGTTCTTATAGCAGAGAAGGTTAAAAAGTGCACAGGCAAGATGTAACAACTTGTGTATAACATTTCAAATGAAAGTACAGAAGCAGTCAATAATGCGTTATCAGTAATTATGTGATAACTACAAGAAACACTGAAAAGGTTAACAGAATTCAGTAACTAAACTTACCAAAGACTGATGGAGGAAGCCTATTCATGAAACTTGCTGTTTCTATAAGTGAAAAGTCTTCTTGGCTATTTGTAGCACAACTGTTTGACGAACATGCACCAGTTTCGAGTCCTAGTAGATTATCAACATGACCTCCATCCATACCTGAACTTCCGGCTTTGGGACTACCGGCTTGGAAAAAATAAAAACATTTTTATAAGGAGAGCTTCCAGTCAACAAAATTCCTACAAGGGTTTTCCCTGTTAAATTATTTTAACACAAATTTCTCTGCCATACAACTTTATATTCATCTCTTTCATAGTGGAAACTTGTAGTTTATCTAGTTTATCTTTCAAAATGAAAACTAAAAAATAACAAAAATTTCTCTGTAGTAGAAAAAATGAACATACCTTTTGGATGCTTTATCTACTCCCCCCAATTAAAAACTACAAACTATCCTACCACATATAGTCTACCAATGTATTACAGAACATGTAATGTTTTATTGTAAAAATTATAAAACTATTTGCTTTCTATTCAAATACATGTCTCTTGGTACCATTAATTTTCATTAGACAGACAAGAAATACATAATCAAATGGTTTCCTTAAAACATAAAGTCACAAATTCAACATAACGTAGGTACAAGACACAAGTTCAAAGTTTCATCAGTTTACTTTTATAATAAAAACTTTCACTACCTTTATTATCAGGTGGTCTACAGCTTTTATCTTCTCCATGACTATCTATTCTGGGACTGTTAGAAGCCGAGTTGTTTCCACGGATACGAGGAGGGGTTCTACCTGCTGCTAGAGGAGACACGTTTCCACAGGTTGCTCCATCAGTTGTTGCTAGACTAGAACTTGATGTTTCTGTTGCTGATGGAGTCTACGAGATTCCACGGTATAAATACAAACACATTTTACAACTGATCCGTTATCTGTTTCAATATAAATTTCTTTCTGAAAATTAAATATAATTATTTAATTATTTAAATATAATTATTTTAGCAAAATGATTGTTTGAACACAAACCTTTTTCCTTGTTCTTAATTCATTTTCCCTTAACCACTCAAGATACGATTCCCTTGCAATTTGTTCTTCTATGGCTTCATTCGTAGCTTCCCAGTCTGTAGCTCGTAGTTTATCTTCCAGCATAGCCTTAACAAAATATGTTTAAAGTAAGAATTAATTAAATTAATTCTGATTAAAATCTTATTACTGCATGTATTTTAACAACACTACACCTGCAAACATAAAATGTAATATATCAATATATTACAGAAACAATTTCTTACCTTTGCGAGATAGCAAATATTATGGAGCAGTAAGCACCTCTTATAAAGTTAGGATGCTCAAATGTGCAAACAAGAACTTCAAGCTAAAGCTATCATGATTTTTACATTACGAAAAAAAAAAGTTAAGAATACATTACATCAGATAACAACATATTTATAACATTAAATATACATTTAACAACTCATAGATGTGAGTACCTGTTCTAACTGAAGATTTTCTGAAGATCTGATGGCATCCATTATCAGGCTTTTCTCTGCTGCCTGAAAAAGAAATTAAAAATCCAGTTATTGGTTGTGTCAACTGTTTATCATGAGACAAAAGAGTTTTGAGTAATAACTTATTACCACAATTTTGTGAAAATAAATTAACAACTATTTTGTGTTTAAAATAATAAGACGTTACATGAACAGTATAAGTTTTAAATTCAAGCACAATATTTTTAAATAAAAGCTCAGACACACAATACTAGATTCATATTGAGCATGATAAATGTACATCAAATGAATGTATATTATTAATTTAAAAGGAATACATGTAACAGACATTTTAAAAAAATGTCACTTATCTTCAGGGTTAACAAGACAAAAAACAACAAAAGAAAAACTACAATGTAACTATTTTTAACCAACAACAAAAAGTTGAATAATAAACTGAGGGAATAACTACCCCTGGTTTATAAGCTGGGAGTCCCAGTCCAACTCCGATAGTTGCCTTGTACGGGTCAACAATGGAATTATAGTGGATGTTTCTGTGGTAACTTAACCTGATTGGTTCATTGTCTGTTTTATGCATACCATGGAAGGTATTAATTGGTTCTGAAAGCCACAAAGATTGATGTGTCAAAGAAACATTTATTACATCTGCATAAATACATTAAAGTCTTTACTGTATATTTCTCAAATACTTAAATTCGTTTTGAAAGTAAAACTGATTGTCATATGCAAATTCTAAGTAGATTTATCACTGTACTGAGGGTATTAATGAACGAGATAAAAAGGCTTGAATGATTTACAAGGAAATAAAATTTGCTTCAATTTTATCTTCCCATAATATTGTTGTGCAAAACTTCAACTTTGAAACCATAAGAAACTAATCATGAGAGAAGAGATAAACATAAAGACTGGTCATAATTACAGATTCCACAAGTTGTATTTTAACCAGAAAATAAATGGAGAGAGATGTATATAAAATTTACTGAAAATTGTAATAATTCTTGTATTTAAATTGGAAATTGATATTATGTAGTTTACATAACTGTGTAAACAATTTAAAACAGAACAGAAACTTACAATTCACATTGGATCATATTCATGGCAAAGAAAATATGCCAAATAATCATAAACTATATAACTAACATATCCAAGAATATGAAGATTTCTACAAGATGGGTCCTTTGTTCATAAAAATACCTGTAGATGGTGTTGTATTCTATCTTGTGAAGTGGAAAGTTCTTGTTTTGTCAAAATACCAGAACAAGGGTTACATATAGCCTATCCATAACTGTAATATATAAGATTGTACACCATGTTAAAGAGTTTATGTTCAATTCTACTGAATGATGAGGAGGACTTCTTGAAAAACACAGACAGCCAGGTATTATTCAGAAATGTTAAAACTGATGTTTCAAAATAGTAAAAAGTTAAAAATAAATTATGTTTTGTGCTACAAACAAAAATGAGATACTAGCATTGTGTAAGATCTGTGCATTTTCAAGATTTTATCATTTGTAAAAGATTTACTGATAAGAAAGAAAACTTTTGTATAACAAAATGACATTTCAGTAAAATACATCTTTTACACATAATATGGACTTATTAAACCAGGAAACATTATATCAAGATACTCTTATTATGAATATTTTTAATGGAATTTACATTTTGTACCTTTCACAGTTAAGGAAAAAGGATGAATTGTTAATCTTACTGTATATAATAATCTCTTACTATGTTGTCAAATACAACAGTTACAAAAAACATAACATTTGTATTCCCTTAGTGTTTAATTCATAGTAGAGCCAAAATTAGATTTCAAGTTAACTAATACAGTTTTGATAAACCTTACTGAAACAACAACTAAGGTATTGTTAGTGACTTCCTACTTATAGTAACTAAAATAGTCTCTCTAAACTCCACCATAATATCTGGTCTGTGTGTTCTAAAGGTAATGTCTACAAACCAACTGCATAGAGTTAAAAAAGGAGTCTGTTTGTTTGGTTTTTGAATTTTGCACAAAGACACACGAGGGTTATCTGCACTAGACGTCCCTAATTTAGCAGTTTACGACTAGATGATAGTGGTCATCACCACCCGCTGCCAACTCTTGGGCTACTCTTTTACCAACAAATAGTGGGATTGATCATCACATTATAATTGCCCCATGGCTGAAAGGGCAAGCATACTTGGTGCACTGGGGATTCAACCCTGTGACCCTCAGATTGTGGGTCAAGTGCCTCAATAATCTGGCCATGCTGGGCCACAAAAGGAGTTATCTATTGGTATGTCAGAGTTTCAATAACTCATTTTTCAATAAATTAAGCATAAAGTTAAAATTACACAAAGAATACTGAAAATTATTGGCAAATCAAAGTATTAACAACTCATTACCTAGAGACTGAAGCTTCAACATGTAAATTAAAAATTACAAAAACAAAAATAATTGTTAGTAGGTTAAAGTATCAACAACTTATTAACTACAGAATCAAACTTCAACAGATAAATTAAAAATTATAAAAACCAAAATAATTGTTAGTAGGTTAAAGTATCAACAACTTATTAACTACAGAATCAAACTTCAACAGTTTGTTTGTTTGTTTGTTTTGGAATTTCGCACAAAGCTACTCGAGGGCTATCTGTGCTAGCCGTCCCTAATTTAGCAGTGTAAGACTAGAGGGAAGGCAACTAGTCATCACCACCCACCGCCAACTCTTGGGCTACTCTTTTACCAACGAATAGTGGGATTGACCGTCACATTATACACCCCACGGCTGGGAGGCGAGCATGTTTAACGCTGAACCAACCACACTGGATTACGAGCACGCGACTTACGCTGGCCATGCCAGGCCAACTTCAACAGATAAATTAAAAATTATAAAAAGAACTTAAAATAATTCTATTACAAGTTACAGTTTTTTAGTAAGGAAGATAAGGAAGAACAGAACATTCAACCACTGGTGCTCTTATGTTCAAGTACACAAGTTTTAACTGAGTTTTAAGAGTTTTCACATTTAAATCAACATTCAAACAGTGAATTTTACTTTTAGAATTGATATTGGTTATTTGATCATGTGCATACCATTCCATATTAATTTAAAGATTATTTATTTATAGCTGAACCAAACAGTATAATTCCTTAATGGTAAATATACTGAATAATATATCTAAGTTTACTCAATGAAATACTGACCTTAACCCAACAGATAACAATAAAAACTTGAACAAGCTACACAAAATATTACTGAACAACAATAATTGTTCTTAAGTATTATAATTTTTTACATACAAATATTAACCAAGAACATTAAAAACCATGGTTTATCAAAAGTACATAAAAATCACAAAAACTTTATGTCTCCTTATAATTCTTTAAACTACAAACTTGATAAATGTATCTCAAGATGGCTGGTTTGGGTATTAAAACTTTATTTTAATAAAAGTGTTAACACCCAAACCAGCCATCTTGAGATACATTTTTACTTCAAGCGAGTTTCTCATCATCACGAAACACAGTAAATAATTTAACTGGATTTTGTAACCCTAGGTTTCCAAAATATGCTCCCAATTAAAAAAACAACAACAAAAATCTTCATAGTTTCTACAACACTTACATAGTTTAGATAGGAAGTTCTTTACATTGAGCTCTGATACTGTAAACCCATTCCCTCTCTTGTAATAACACAGTTCAAATTAATACAGAAATTACTTCATAATCTCCCTAAAGGAGAATCAGAAGTACAAAAGAGAAACACCTAACTGAATTGTTACCATGAGTCACATTTATTTTCTGTCAATATAAAGATATATACTTCCTTCATTACTCAAACTTGTCCTGGAAAATTCATTATCAGGTACTTAGACCATTCTTTTCTTATATTACACAGAAAAACACGCTTAGTCATTTCCATATACCAGCCTGCATTAGATATGTAAATGAAAGTTTCTACAACTTTACTTGCTACGATGAACAAACAGAATTTCCCCAATACATAAACACATAGTGGAAGATGAAAACAAATACATGGTAAATGTTAACATCACACACTCTCTCCTAGCCTTCACCATTAAAATACATGGAAATAAGTATGTACAACAGACATTACTCAAACTGGTTTTTCTATTCATGTAATAACACCACAAATTAGGCACTAAACAATCTCTAAAAAATAAAATGCACTATATGCTAAAAAAACACTGATGATGAAAATTTGTGCACCTAACTCAATATTTTATTAATGTAAACCAGTTCCCTACTAAAGTAACCAAAGAAACTATTAACAAATTAAAAAACACTGACAAGAGACACTTAACAAATGCTACAGAATAAAGGAAACCTAATCACCTGCACTATTCCATACACAGAAAATACCAGCATACCCCTATACAAAATTTCTCAAAGACTAGCACATAAATATAACCCTAACACCTAAATTCATTTTCAGCCCTAGAATGGAAATTAAACACATTAAAATATATACAATGAACCAACCTAACAGAAAACATGTACAAAATAAAGTTTAACAATAGCCCTGCTTTTCACACACATCAAACAGGATGTACCTTACAGTCAAGTTTCTCAACATGGTCTTGATCAATTCGACCACCCACATGACCTCTCTGTACTTGTTGAAACTCTTTACAACTTCTCATATTTAATATACTGTGTATATTATCACAAAATTTTACAGTCTTTCAGTTAATATTGTATGTCCTTCTCATACAAAAAACAAAATTTTTAATAAACTAAAATAAAGATTTGTCCATGAACATATAGAGCATTTATTTTGAATAGTCCATGTGCAAAGTGATTTTCATAGTAAGATTAAAAATACTTTCCTTATCTCAAAAATCTCAAATTTCTTTTGTGTGACACCTAAAACTTCCTAAGTACATTTCAAAATTGTTTTTTCCCAGTGAACTTTACATTTTTATCTGTTATTTCCTCCACCTTATCTCCATATAGGATCAGTGACTTTGACTGGCCTTGTAATAAAAAACAGATGAGAAAGGGCTATTAAGAACTCTTGAAAGAAAGGATGTGAGAGGTTGTGTGATACCTCTGTAATCACACAAGTTAAAGACTATAAAAATTATACTTTATTCAAGCAATGATCTTATAGTGAGTAATTTATTTTTATTTTGTACTTTTTGGAAGGGTGGTGGATAAAACATGGAAGATGCCTAGCAAAAATGCATCATGTGTGTAACAGTAGGGGAAATGCAGAGTTTTTCTTAATATTGTCCTGTTGATTTAAGAACTTGTACACAAAATATTGATAATTAGCTAAGATTCTATGCAACATTAATTGGTATAACAGAAACATATAGTAGTGTAATAACATTTTGAATGTAAAACACTAAAACTTTGTGTTATGTTCAGTAAAGGATACAAAAGGGTTAAAATAATAAAGACTCTTTTCCAAGGTCCACGGACATGTGAACAAGAACATTTTTTCTGAACAGAATATCACAGAACTAAAATGTGAACCTGACACTAAAAAGAAAAGTAAGAAAAGTTTTATTATTATTAATATCAAACAAACCCACAATTAACAAATACACAGGCACATCTCTCTATGTCTTCATTCATTACATCCCCAGATATTCCTTATGTTATACGAATATTTCACATAACACGTTCTATTTTTTAAATTTATACATTTGTTGTTTCTTTTTTCTGTTCAGCCATAACCTGTCAATCTATGCTGATTAATACACGTGTAACCACTATCAATTATAAACTTTAAATACAAATATGTTCTCTCTTTCTCTCCAAAATATTTAGCTTTGGAGATCACTCATCCTTTCGTAACTGTAAAAAGAGTTGTATAAAAAAGTTAAAAGTCATTGCACACCAATTAGTACACCAAAATGTTAATTTTTAATTATAATAGTTAATTATTTATAAGGATTTATTTACTTTCCTTGTTTTGAGTATATAAAATAACATATTTCTTGTTACTTTTCTTTATAAGCCACAAAACAATTAAAAGTGCATGGCTCGATAAAACAAAAACATTCCACCAGGTTAACCATATATTTAGTACAAATTACTCAATTATTGTACAACTACCTTAATCATAATTTCATCTAATAAAGAAATGTACACTTTACTTAAGTTTCCTCTATACCTCATAAAAATTACCACTTCCAGTCATATGTTGATTTGGTAAGAAATTATTTTTATCCATTTAATTGGGGCTATTGTTAAACTGTTTAAACAACCTGCTTTCATCAAGAAATGACAATGTCTCAAACCAGTTTAAGTGAACAACTCATAATACATTTAAAGATACACAAATTAAAATAAAAATGGTATCCAAACAAAATTGTCATAAAAAATTCCTACATTATTTTATGTTGCCTTCCATAAAATATAATGGCCAGCTCTCCCCCTATTTCCTTTCATTCTAAAATATTTTAATAAAGATGCATTTACCTTATCATATGTTGTCCTTTCTGAAACCCAAATAACTCCTCTGCATAATTTATCTAAACTACTCTATGCTCTTCAAACTGCCTCATAAAAACCTCCCATTTCGAAGTATGTTATGGATACTCAAGATTGATAACAACCCACAGTGACCTCCACTCTGTTCTTATGACTGATAACAACCCATAGTGACCTCCACTGTCTTCATCAGTAATACAAACCCATGGCAACTTCCAATGTGTTCTCACGAGTGATACTAACCCACAGTGACCTCCACTGTGCTACCATGAGTTATACCAACCCATGGTGACCTTAGTGTTATGAGAGATACCAATACATGCTGACATATTTTATCATGAGTGATATCAACTCATGCTTATCTATTTTGTATTCTCACAAACAATACCAACACACAGTGACCTCTACTGTATTATCATGAATGATACCAGCCAATGGTGACCTCCACTGTGCTACAGTTTCTTTGCTGTTACTATCTTTATAATCAACTAAAACAAACATTCAGTACTAAGTGAGTAAGCAAACAAGATAATCAAATTACTCATGCAGCTGTTTTAGTATTGGAATATTTTAATATACTTAATATTTATTATTAGAATAAATAATTTTAGGAGAAAAACAAATTAAAACAGTTATTGTTTAGCAGGATTATCATTTGTTGAAGTACAAAAAAAAAGTTTGATGTCCATCTTAATTTATTCAGATTCAAACCTCTATTTTGAAAAAGTTGTGAATAGGAAAATGATTGTGCTTTGGAAATTACTTATCAAGTATAACAAACTATTAGTTATAGTTCAACATCCACATATCATCATAAAAATAACAAAAAGACAGATGTTGTTAAAAAGAACAAAACCAAAGACCGTACAATTAATTATTCTCATGTAAGGAGTAAAGAAACAGGAATATACCAGAGCCATAATGGTAAACTTCAATGGGCCTATTAAAAATTTCGGACAGAGCTTGCATCTCAACATGATTTCCATGAATGTGGTCACAACGTTTTCTTTCAACGTACTTTTCAAAATCTTCTGTCACATATTGAGAATAATGGTCAGCATTTTTTGCCTGTGAACAAATGTAACAGCATTAGAACCTGCAAACAGCAATACAAAAAAAAAAAAAAAAGCCAAAACTTCCCACCTTGAATGATATCCACACAAGTGAGGTTGATTACGACAAATTAGCAGCTAATCATCTCAAACTATTCCTATGATTTGAGGAACAATGTACTTACCAATCAATCAAAAGAAACTGATTTAATAAGGCTGTTGAGTAACTGACTGCTGGCAAGTAGACTAGCTCTGATCTTATTTAGGTGTGCCAAGTATCTAATGTGTAGGAACAGACATGGCTGCATACTGACTAGCCTTTTGATCATGCTCACAGGTCCACCTGTGTGTGTAGGATGTAAGGAGTAATCACACTGTACGAGTTGCACAAAGACATTCTTCCAGACCTCCCCAAGTATAATTTTACTATTCATTTGTCGGAGCTGGACATATACCTTATGAAACGGAATGTGACTACAAGCAAACATCTACATCTGTATTACATTAGCAATGAGGTCCATTCTAAATCTGACCATACCACTTATTTGCTCTAACACAAAAGACACCAGGAACACATTACCACCACCCTGTATTTAATGGGTCATGGTTATTTAAGACCCTTAACGACATCCATTCGTTTTAAGTACAAGTGTTGCTTGTTGGATCAAAATGAGCATTATTAATTTTAACTTTAATACATTTTTAACTTCTGCAATGTTTTAAGTAATATCTAACTAAAACAGAGCATACAAACACTTAGAAAAAATTTGTGTACTGTTGATACTGGGTGCAACAAATGTTAAAAAGACTCTGACAGTAATAGAATATAATGGAAAAGGATGTATGTACCAATAATATGTGTATAATATATGTATATTCAGAAATTACAAAACCAGGAAACTGAGGTGATAAATAATGTCAATATTTAAGTCCTAATAAGCTGGGATCAACACTAATAAGCTGGGATCAACACGAGATATTACAACTTCACATTATAACTCTATCAAACCTAATAAGCTGGGATCAACACTAGATGTTACCACTTCACATTATAACTCTAACAAACCTAATAAGCTGGGATCAACACTAGATGAGATATTACCACTTCACATTATAACTCTATCAAACCTAATAAGCTGGGATCAACACGAGATATTACCACTTCACATTATAACTCTATCAAACCTAATAAGCTGGGATCAACACGAGATATTACCACTTCACATTATAACTCTAACAAGAACAAAGAAAGAGAAAATAAATCTATGGTCCTCATCTACATCTCACCATCAGCAATATCATTATAGAATATTATAAATCAAACTGTGGTTCAATCCTTACTGACAATAAAGCACACCGTGAGCACCTACGACCAAGAAAGCTTAAAAGAAAGCTTCAGGGACATTTATTGTTGGATGACTAGATGACCACAATACCATTCACATATTTGAGAACAAAGTACAAACACACTACTGAAAGAGTGTTGTACAAAAGGTATATACACAGAGCTCAAAATCCTTCATGAACTCAGAGTTAAAATCATTAACTTCTGAACAATATTCACAACAAACATAAATCTCATAATCAAACACATTTTGGTATTTTTTACTGTGACAGCATTCTTATAGTAACTCTACAAATAAAAGTTCATTATCTCTTATCGTATTTATATTATCACACTTTTTGTGTAAATCTTAACACCAAAGACAAAGAACATTTTTTAACCCCTTTCACCATCATTACAAACCTTTCAACAATGTTTAGTATTTTTGTCTGTATTTAGCTTTAATTCAACACAACAACAACAACCATAACTCTTGTTTGTAATGTTGCAGGTCAAAATGTTCTGTCCCTTTATATGGAATTCACCATATGGTGAATTGACTTTAAATGATGAGGACTTTGTAGTAAGAAAATCATAGTGGACAAAGCAATGCAACATAAAAACATCCAACTCTTACTACTGTTAGTAAATAATAAATAATATGATGTTTTTGTGTTTTGTTTCAAAATATAAGACTCCATTTTTGTTCCCCAGAGAATTATTTTACAAAGTGAGTAGTCACCATGGCAATAAAAATAACACAAAAAGCCCAAAACTTATGAACACTATATCTAATTATTGGTCACTATTGTAAGATCAATTTCTTTGCTTCAGTGTTGAAATGTTTCAAGTACAAAAAAAACAAACTTATAATAACACTAAAATAGAAACTTAATGTTTATATTCACTTGTCTGCTGCCTCACTGTTTATTTATGTTCAGGAAATGATGCATTTTTTATGCATGCTTTGCATTAATAATAATTTTTGGGGATCATTGTTCATTAATGTTTCTGTTTCATACATAGTACCCCCCCCTTCTTCCATCAACTTCTGCCGAGTATCTAGGACAACAGGTCTTGCAGATAGCTGTACCTCAAAAAGTGTTCGCTGTGAAAACTTGTGTAAAAACTAAGTACAGGTGATGTATAAAGAAAAATACTGATTCTCAGAATGGTGTTATTTACAACCCTATCAAGAATTGCAGACACAATGGTAGTGTTAGGTAAACTAGAATGGGAATCAAGAATTGCAGACACAATGGTAGTGTTAGGTAAACTAGAATGGGAATCAAGAATTGCAGACACAATGGTAGTGTTAGGTAAACTAGAATGAGAATCAAGAATTGCAGACACAATGGTAGTGTTAGGTAAACTAGAATGGGAATCAAGAATTGCAGACACAATGGTAGTGTTAGGTAAACTAGAATGGGAATCAAGAATTGCAGACACAATGGTAGTGTTAGGTAAACTAGAATGGGAATCAAGAATTGCAGACACAATGGTAGTGTTAGGTAAACTAGAATGGGAATCAAGAATTGCAGACACAATGGTAGTGTTAGGTAAACTAGAATGGGAATCAAGAATTGCAGACACAATGGTAGTGTTAGGTAAACTAGAATGGGAATCAAGAATTGCAGACACAATGGTAGTGTTAGGTAAACTAGAATGGGAATCAAGAATTGCAGACACAATGGTAGTGTTAGGTAAACTAGAATGGGAATCAAGAATTGCAGACACAATGGTAGTGTTAGGTAAACTAGAATGGGAATCAAGAATTGCAGATACAATGGTAGTGTTAGGTAAACTAGAATGGGAATCAAGAATTGCAGACACAATGGTAGTGTTAGGTAAACTAGAATGAGAAATGTACAGCAGTTACATTACTCAATGCATCTCATACACACAATTTCAAACAAACAATTTCAATATAGGATATAAGACTGCTACAGTTTTGGTGATAAAGTTTTGTATAAAATGAAGAATAATGAGATGAACAGTTTATTACCATTTCTTACAATGTGTCCAGTTGCTTCATATTTCTTTTGTTAAATTTACATTATCATATTACTCTTCAGGTCATGTACCTCATTATGGTTCAACACATCTTCACCATTACTATCACCTTCATAACTACACTGAAATGTTATAATAATTTTAGTTTCTCTTAAATATTCTAGGTTCTTTTATCGGTTGAAAGACACGATGTCAGCAGCCACCACTAACATTGTAGCACTGAGAAATGGTTGGTTGGTTAGAGTTTTATGGCACAAAACAGCTAGGCTATCTGCACCAAACATCTGGTAAAAAGTTAAAATTAAAGTAAATTAAGGTAAAACAAAACAAAGTTTAAAAAAAAACATAAATAGTATAAAACTAATGCATACATCTAGTCTACAACATTAAGAGAAAAACTACTATCATAACTTACCAGGAAGACTGAGTGAAAAAAATTGTTAGCTCAATCTCTTGGTGTTCTTACAAGTACTTATAAAAGGACAGGGGACATTTTTATTGGATTAAGTATGAATGGTGCCTCACCAAAAATTCAGTTCTGTAACTTCCAGTCTGAAGCACTGTATGTTAGTGTATTCCAAACCTGTCTTTACAGTTTGGTACATATAAACCACTAGACAATCAACTGAGGTCTAGCATATTACTTTTTGGCAAATGTTGAAAAGCAACAATTATTAACAACGTTGTTAATAGTTTGTTAATGGACGACTTGCATGCCAAGTAATATGGTTTACTGTGATTAAGTGGCAGGGTATGTCACACCACCAAAAATTTGTTTTAAGATCATTTAACATCCACTTGCTGTTTCTGGTTAATGTTTGCTGAAAATTAAATTTGTTTTTTATTTTCTGCTAGCTATCAGTACTTATCAATAGCATCCAACTTACCTACTGTAATCATTACTCTTTAGAACAAGATGGTCCTGGTTTAATTAATTCTTTTTCTTAGGGCTTGGTCATTTTGACCAACATTGTAACCACCAAGAACCATGAAAATATTCATACTATAATTTTTTAACATGGTGTGTACCTTAATAGAATTTGGAAAGCCTGTAGAACACATACAGTCTTTACAACACAAAGGATCATATTTTTTCATTAAATTACTAATGACTTGTTTGAAAATATATGGAGTGCAATGTAATTTATGTAGACATTAACGATCAAAAATACTTTTATTATTCACTTTCAAGTTTTCAAATTTCATTTGTATAACTTCTTAAACTGACTGAATTAATACAGTAGAGCCTTGACATTAAGGGCACTCTTCCAACTGCATCAAAATGCCCTTATTATAAAAAATGAGTCACGCAAAGCTGGATTCCATGTTGATTACACAGAATTTCTGAATTTTAAGGGCCTCCACTCATTTTTTCTGTGTGTTTAAAGCCATTTTTGTTATGTGTATGTGAGCAGTTTTTGTGTATACTTCAAAAAAAATAAAAAAATAAAAATGGAACAAAAATGCATATTTTTTATATTTAATTCTATTTCATAGGTATGAAAATATAGAACATGTAAAAAAGATACTATGCATTTATACATCATACACACTGGGTCATTAGCACAAACGTGTGTATAGCAAACTTTCACTCTTAGTCTTTACATAACTGTTTATGTGTTTACTTTGTAATAAGAGTCTTTAATACATGACTGTTTGCCACATTTACACAAGTAACATTGCAACTGACCCTAGAGAGTTATCATGACAGTGTCTGATGTCTGACAAACTTTGCTCAAGTGCAAACTGTTTTAGATCAAACACCAATTTCTGTGCTTGAACGAATAACTTGGTATCAGTGGATGGGGGTTCTGGCTCCTCAGCATCTAAAGTGGTGTCTTCACTTTAAGAAGGCTTTCCTACAGTGCCATCTGCAATTCATTCTTACCAATTATTATTTACTAAAACTTTAAACATAATTCTTTAAGAGGTAATGACATGCACTCTTTAACCTGCCAACAGTAAAATGGTTAACTGTCCACTTTATTGAGTGCTTGTATAAGGAGGAAGAACAAAGACAGGTCTTCCTATGGTCATAGGTCAAAGGCCATGCCATTCAGTTTGTAGACTCCCATTTATAACTTTACTGAGCAACTATTTTATGACTGTATGCCAATAAGTTTAGTATCAACTTGTACATTATAAATAAAATTGTTATACATTTTCTTAATTTAAAATTAAATAGTAAAAAAGGCCTAATTATATACTTAAATTAGCAATACTGAAAAGCTAGACTATAAGCTAAGACCCTCATATCCTATTTTATGACATATCAGTATATTTTTTGAGTCAACTAAGATGGCCCCATCCACTTCTTCCAGTTTTAAAAATACCTGCTTATGTATGCCTACAACACTCAGTGATGTGTGTATAACCAATCAAAAGCTCAGAATGTATCTCTAGTAGTTACTTCAGCCTCTGCAGAGTATATGAGTGGCAAACACTTATAATGCTAGATTCCAAGCAGTAAGGTAAGGCATTAATTAGCTCAAAAAATCATATTTTTAGCCTCAAATCAGCTGACTTTCTAAGCCTGATAAATTATAGTGGAATTCTGTATTATGGATATAGTAATTAATTATTTTATATCTTAAAATGCATACATGAAAAACCTAAGATACAATTTTGTTTCACATCTTCTACATGCAAACTTTTTTAAGGCAAGCAACAAATGACTACAAAGTTTGTAACTAGAAGAGATAATTGTTTTAGATATTTATTTACTGTTCTACGTTTCAAAAACAACTGAAATGTGACTGCATTTTACAAAATACACGCCCATTAAAACACAGCCAAAACAAGCCACTTTGTAAAGGTCAGTTTTATATTCTTAAATATGGTAACATGAGTGCATGTGTGCTGTGTCATTGTACCTTCTGTATCGTTAGTCAGGCATGACTGAAAGATTAAAATAATAAAAACAGTAGTATATTATAATGTGTTTTCTGACCACTCAATCTGTCCTACTCTGCTTCCTAACCACTCAATTATATTTATAGCCAATGTTTATGATAGCTAAAAGTAAAGGGATGGAAATCATTACTCAAAGCAAATTTACAGTGATTTTACTAATTTGATGTGGCCATGAGCAACAGGACACCATCTCTGAGGTACAGGTTGTATGATCTCCATGGACATGGGCACTTAGAAAGGGAAGAGTTATACAAGTTATTACAAGATCTTCAGAAATACTGTACAATGGCTTGCTTGGTATAAAGTGTTCAAGTACTGGGAACTTAAAGACTGATTAAAAGTGTTTGAAGTGATGAAAGCTGGTTCACCAATATTCAAAGTAATGACCAGATGTGGGCACAAAGTTTATTTGTAATGTGATTACACATCAAAATGCTTGTGGTATCAAGAAATATGAAATGAACACATCCCAAGAATCATTTCTGGTGTCAGAACATTAAAATACTCAAACAGCTTGCATAAAGCTTAAATGTTAACTTCACATAACATTCAGAAGGGATAATTTAAAATTTTATATCACAGTTATGTAGCTCATATTAAGTAGCCAAACTTTTAAAGAATAAATAATGGAATGAAACTGCATTACACAACAGCAATAATTATTGATATTAAGAGTTGTACATATAAAAGTACTAAGATGCTGATGGTTAGGACATCATTTTAAGATTACATGTATAAAACATTTAGTTTAACACACATTACTCTCACTTTGGCCTTCTCTCACATACTTAGTCTAATACTTTATTTCCACCAAGATGGAAAATACTTTAGGTAATTTCTTTATATTATCTTACAAACTTACCATGTAGTCCATACATTGTTTCCTGACCACTGAATGCATCTCTTGGTCACCATATACCTGGTCAGCTAAAAAATAAAAAAAACAAAACAACAACAACTTATAAAGTAAAAATTAATTTCTTTAACCTTGAAAGTTTTTAGCTAGCCCATGATAATATTCTATGTATAGTTAAAAGTATTGTACATACTACTACTACTGATGTACACTGATGTTTTCCTTGTAACTGAAACCTACTGTAACTTACTATTACAAGTCCAATAATATGTTTACATTAGAAACATCAATGATCTGTTACTATATTCACCACAGATGGAGAGGTGTTGGGTGAAAAATGTGGTAAAGTACAAAAATTCAACCCACCTACTGCACGAAACATACACGCCCCATCTTCTCCCATTTTCTTTATGATATATCCCTTCTTTCTCATTTTCTTTTCAAATATTTTCTCTCGCTAGCAAAGAAAATACTTATTAATAGAGTACACAAGCATTTAGGAAATGCAGATGTACAGGATGTACACAGAGAAAGTGAAATGTATTTTTAAGGTATCAAATAAACTACCAAAGTCTGGCGTGTTTCGTCAATGTTTCAACCAATCAACTACCAAGATATGTCTGATTTCTTTATTCATGTTATCCTATGATACTTTAAAAGAATTATAACTTTTGTTAGGTTTTTACATATCAGTATTTATTGAAGCCACCCAATGAGACAGTTTTCACAATTAAATATCAAACAGTAAATTTTCAACTGTAATGTGAAGATCTGTTATGACTACTCATGTGCGACTCACAAATTCAAACCACTTTTACTAATCCAATATTATAACGACTACTCTAACAACTACTTGAAAGACACTTTGTATAAAATTTGATGAAAATATGGTCAACTGCATAAAAAGGCTTAAGATTTCTTCAGAAGTTATGTACTTCAGCAACATTATATTCAAATATATAATCAATTTTGATAAAAATTTATCACAACAGAGACATTCAATCATATTTTAAAAGACAGTGTGAAGAGGCACAGTTCTGTAAAAAAAGTATTTTATAAAATCAAAATGATTTAACCAAAAATATCAGTCCTATTACAACAGTGAATAAACTTGTCTTTAAAATGTACAATTCATTTACATACTTAAACTTCTGTAGTACATATTTCTACACACACATTCACACATGAAAGCAGGATAAGACATACATCTTGAATTAGCTGACTCAATACATACATATATCTCTGTGTGTGTGTATGTGTGTAAAGAAGTTGACTATTACTAGGGACAAAGCAACACAATGGGTTTTCTGCCCAGTGTCCACAGTGGGTATTGAAATCTGAATTATAGTACTGTACTCTTAATCTCTAAGATTTTAATGTCCAGTCTACAAAGGGAAACAAATTTATATTATCCCAGAAAGTTATATTTATGTACTTCAGTGTTCTCAATTTTAATAATTATTGCTCAGTTTACAAAGCTGCAATACAACTGAAACCATAAATGGCCATATCAGAGCTCACTCTCAGAAATTCATGTAATATTTGCCACCTCAATTCTGAAAATTGAACTAAATATAATAAAACTTTTGATACCACAAGGAGGCTTTCTTTTTCTTTTTTTTCCAATATAATCCAAATTATTTCAAAAAGCTAAATGAAAGTGTTATGTCTTCAGGATCAGCCAATTTATTTTAATGAATGGAAAACAACAGAATGTTTATGATGTACAATAATTCTTTGATTAATGTAACATCACCACCACACTTCACTGGGTTGTTTAATCAAGTCATTACAAAAAACTTGCATAATTTAATCATAAACTTACCAGAAATGCTTATGTATTTAGATTTTTAAAAACTTATTGCAAAACTTTTCCAATTTTATAAAACAATCATGAGTTTTTCTACTTCAACAAAAACATTCAAATATTTTAATTTCATATTGCTACAATGGAAGTTCTTTCAGTATTGTAATTTCAAACTTAAAATCCAAGGCTTACCATCCATTTTTAGTTTAACAGTTCAACTAATAATCCTTCTCCTTATTTATAAAACCTAGTTCCAAATGGTTAATGTTTGTCACAGTGCTCAATTTTTTATGTAGTTATACAGAACTAAGCTGATACTTCTTGAAATTTCATTTTAATATTTTTTTTTAATTTGAAGGAATTGCAAGTGGCTTTATGAAATGACAACATGGAGTGTATTACAAAGGTTAATTGCAAAAAACATTTTGATGCTGTTATTGTTATAAATAATAATAGAATTTGCTTTTATAGGGAATGAGTGGTTTTCTAGATATGAAGTGAGCATTCTTTTACACATTATTTTACCTCATTCACTTAATATGAGTTTAGGTCAAAACTAGATTTCTTAAACTGTCCAAACTCCATGCAATGATCAGAATTTGATCAAAAATAGCTTTAATGGTTTCACCATTAAATATTTAACTTGTTTCCCATATGTTACTCCTAAGTTTCGATCTATTCTAAGCCTATACAGTTCACTTTCTGATCAGTTCTTAAGAACGAAATTGAAGGTTTATCATAATAACAGCTTGTGGTTGATTTCTAAGCAACTATAATTCACACGTGAACCTTCATAAATTTATGGTTATTGAATCTTTACCTCTTCAAGTTCTTCCTCTGTCCACATCTCAACTGGCCTATCGTATTCATCTCCACTATTATAACCAGAATGATCATTTTCTTCTGACACCTCCAACAAAGGTACTTGATTATTTTGCCTTTCTTGAGAAGTATTATGGCCAGTCTGTGATGTTCCAGGGTTAGAAAAAGCTTGAGATACATTTGTCCTATGAAGATTATGTCCAGAATGCCCTGTATGTGAATGGCCATGAACATGAGAATGTGATTTCCGAGTTGTTCGATGGGGTGAAGCTCTGTGACGACGCTTGGAATGACTAGGTCCACCATCTACGTTATCATATTCATCAAAACTTGAACTAGAAGGATGAGCTGGTCTTTTATCATCCCTTGATGGTGGTGGCGGCCACCTTGGAGGTGAATTTCTCCCAGAAAATGCAAATCGTTCTCTGTTTTCCTGAGAATGACTCTGATGCCCATGACGTTCGCCATGATATGAATGAGTTGCTGGATCAGAGACTTCCCCTTCATTTTTCGACTGTCCAGACTTCTTTTTCGGTAAAATTGTCATATTTAATTACTAATTTACTTAATTTTGTCCTCTAACACACCATAATTTATTATTCAGCTGCAAAAAAAACAATCACAAGAGACACCCTTCTTCACCTAAATAGGATTAGAAATTTTGTACATTCGAAGATGGCGACTACATCAAATATGACGTCACCTTCGCACATGCTCTTAAACACTTTGAAGTATATTTATTGTTTATTTATTCTGAAAATGATTGCATACCAGACCAACAGTAAAATGACATTATTGAAACTTTAAATATGCATGAATTATCCTTTATTAACTTTGAGTTGGTTTAGCGTCTGAATAATGTAAAGGTAGGATAAAATATTATATTTGTATGTTTATTGTAAATTTGGAAAAACACAGGTTCTCTAGAAAAGCATATTATGCGCCTACTTTATTATTCAACAGCTTCATAAATATGAGAGATCATTCGTATTATTCCGATCAGCAGTAGCGTTTTTTTTTTTTTTGAATTAACCTTTGTAACACTATATTTTCTATGAGAATCTGTTGTCAAACTTCTGAAACAGTAAATGTTAAAATACGCACACATACACACACACGTAACTAATAACTTGAATGCTATTTCACGAAATAGGCCTTCCATTTTAATAGGTGAATAATTAGATATTCAGTGAATTAACTACTGTTCATATTTTGTTTCTGTTTAGGCTTAGCGTTAGTGAAGCAGAACACAAGTTTGGATTTGTGTCTGTTTTTAAGTATCCTGTGCTAATGGAATTACATCTATATATTTATAGGATATATTTGTTTTTATATATATTTCAAAGCAGATGCCTTTCAAGTAGTATTCTTGTTGCACTTTAATGACCTGTGTTTTTTAAAATAATTTGATATGTTTTTAACATATGGACAAGTTTGTAAGTCACCAATTAATTTTAAAAGGATTCAGCTGAAAGCCGTCAGTAATAAGTGAGGCTATTTTTTTCTGTTAAAAATGACAAATATTTAAGAATTAAGTCACAGACTACAATAATTTTAGATATCTTGCAACAATGGTTGACGAATTTAAATAAAAATTAGACGACAACAAATCAGGAAAATGTGAACGTTGAATCAGAAAGTTATTTAAAACAAGGAAAATGTGAAGCATCCGATAGGAAAAATTTATTTGCTTAATTCCGTAATTATAATGTCATCGAAGGACAGTTAAACCAGAAGTTAAAAAAAAAAAAGAGTTAAAATGAAATGAAGAATCTGACAAACAACAATAACAGAACACTGTGATAAATTGAAAGGGATTCAAAACACAACTTGAAAAGGGTAAATATATAGCAGTTATTATCGTGTTAAAGTTTGTTTTGTTTTCTGAGCTAGTGAAGCATCATTATAATTCATTATACTTTTCATAAGATATTAGTATCAGTACAAAAATTATTACTAAAAAAAAGATATGTAGGGGTAGCGACTGAACTTGAAAAACAGAAAGCAAACAAAATAGGAATGGAAGTGGGCATGTTACTTAATCAAATAGCAGAAGTGTCACAGCTTTACATATAGAATAAAACTACTACATTATTGGCTTCCTCAAATTTATCTGTCAAAAGCCTGGTTTTTGAATCTCAGCTTTCATCATTTAGTTAACTTTAGAAGATTACTTTTATGACTATTTTACAATAAAGTAAAAATTTATGCCTGGGAATTCTGGTTTTAATTGTTTTACCTGTGAGGAAGCTAGAAATACTAAGTAATCATTAGCCAGATCAAGTGATATGTCCACTTCCATCTCTATTTTGTGTCCCCTCCCAGTGGCACAGCTTTGGAATCTGGGTTTCGATACCTGTAGTTGGCAGAGCATAGATATTCCATTTTGTAGCTCTTTTCTTTTATTCGTAACTTCAATGATATCAAACTCTGTTTTGTTTGGCTCCTTTTTCCAATTTAGTACATAGCCTTACATATTTTTGTTATTTAACGATAATTTTTTTAAATACTTGTTTATTTGCTATTTTTATAAGATGGCGTACGTTTGTTACCAGGTTATAGAGTGTATTTTGAAACTTTTTAAATTTTGCATGGAATAATAATAAAATACTTAATCAAAGATCCTGATGATAATGTTATAGTTACTTCTAAAACTAGGTAGGCGCTAGGCCTGTTGAAGAAAGATCTCGGATTTGGCTATTCGCTGGTTTTTGACTTTGGGACTCTCTGACTAGCTGAAAAGGGGCATATACACAGGAGACAGAAAGACCATCCCAAATAGCTCTTCATATCTATCTTTTGGATTTTCTTCTCTACAGGCCATCAGAAGTATTAACGCACTCTCTGACATTTTAAGACATAGTGTGATTGACATGCTTTTGTTGAAACATACAGTCCTCGTAACGGTAACAAATTAATGTATTTCTTAAAAAAAAGTTTGCTACTGGCTACGCTTACTCTATACTAAACTCAGAAACAAACGTTTGAACTTAGACTGCGAAACCACTGTAGGCATAATACACTTATAATTTTGAACAGAAATTCCGTTGTTTGATGAAAAATGCTGACCAACTTTCTGATTAGCTGACAGAAGCCTGATTCTTCGTGAATAAATTCATTCAATAAATCTTTTACTCAATAATTCACGCAGTAAATACTTTTCTAGTTTTTCTCACTGAACAAATTTATTATCCAACACATTACTGAATACCCATATTTACACTGATGTACCTACGTCTAACTATTAGTTTAAGTTGCTATATTCTTGATGTAATTGTTATTGTAAACTTTCTAGATATTCTAGGACTATTTGTATGAGCTTTCTTAATTTTAACGTCTTGTTCTCCTCAGTCAATTAAAATCGTGAATTGTTTGTTTGGAAATTTCGCACAAAGCTACTCGAGGGCTATCTGTGCTAGCCGTCCCTAATTTAGCAGTGTAAGACTAGAGGGAAGGCAGCTAGTCATCACCACCCACCGCCAACTCTTGGGCTACTCTTTACCAACGAATAGTGGGATTGACCGTCACATTATACACCCCCACGGCTGGGAGGGCGAGCATGTTTAGCGCGACGCGGGCGCGAACCCGCGACCCTCGGATTACGAGTCGCACGCCTTACGCGCTAGGCCATGCCGGGCCAAAAAATATATTTTGTCAGAAGTGGGATTCGAACCCACGCCTCCATTCGGAGACCAGAATACACACCGCCGTTCCTATAACGGAAGGTTTATTCACCTTGAGTCTGGCGCCTTAGACCGCTCGGCCATCCTGACAAAATCATGAAACTCACAACAGTATTATAAAGTCTTCTTCCCCAAAACGGTCCAGCATGACCAGGTGGTTCAAGGTGTGCGACTCATAGTCTGAGGGTCGCGGGTTCGAATCGCCGTCGCACCAAACATGCTCGCCCTTTCAGCCGCTGGGGCGTTATAATGTAACGGGCAATCCCACTATTCGTTGGTAAAAGATTATCCCAAGAGTTGGCAGTGGGTGGTGATGACTAGCTGTCTTCCCTCTAGTCTCACACTGCTAAATTAGGGACGGCTAGCGCAGATAGCCCTCGTGTAGCTTTGCGCGAAATAAAAAACAAACAAACAAACTTCTCTAAAATTCTAAGGGACTGAATAAATATTATAGTGTTAAAATATAATAATATAAAATATAATAAAATAAAATATAATGTAAAATATAATAAAATAAAATATAATATAATGGGTCTCACATTAATTTCTCATGAAAAGTAAGTCACACTTATTGTGAAATGTATTGAATATAAAACAGAAAGACTACCTTGATATACCAAAGCTTCACATAATTCACAAACTAAAATAATTTGGACACAATATGATCCATTGAAGTTATGCCATTTGATCTTTTACAGGGAAAATATAAAAATGCACAGATAATATTTTATGTATGTATTAAACTGGTCAAATCTCCCAGCTAATCCCTCTGTGGGAGAGTGCATGAAATATTTTACCATTAAGAGGTTAAAACTGTTTCAGCTTCTAAAAAGGTAAAACCCGCTTAGGTGATGTTATGACGATTTTGGGTGAATGTACAAAATATTTTGCCTCTTGAACGTCGCTAATCTGTGGAATATTTTACTAAATGATTTGAATAAAAGAATATCACGACGTAATCCGAATATCACAGTGAAGCATCCGAAGTTTGAAATTATCTTTGTTAAGTTTTCTAATTATAGCTTTTGTTTAATGTTTACTAATTTTATCTTTCTGTTGTCTACTTATGATTAAATTTAAAACTAATATTTTGATAAATATCGTATTTTACACACTTAACTGTTCAAATACAGATTTATTTATCATCGAAAGATAACTTTGATAATGGTTTATCTGCGCTGCACCAACCGCGGCGTCTGTCGAACTAAGAGGGAAATGATTATGAACATCATTTAAAAATATAAACAGATATTACGGACAGAGCTAGCAGATAAAACAGACAGAGAGGACATTTTTTCCTTTCCTAGTAGTCATAAAGGATCCCTAAATTCTAATCAAAACAACAAAAAGAGCTTACAAATATATCTAGAGTGAAGCAAGTGTTGTCTCGCCTATATTTACTGAGTTATTTCACTAACTTACTAATAGTAATAGAAAACTTTCAAATTACAATAAGAATCACTACACACACACTTACAAAGTTATCCAATGTTAACCAGTGAAACATGTAACAGTATATTCCCGCCTGTGCCTGCTCATTGCTTCCCTAGCTGATAAACTGACATGCAATATTTGAAATGTCACAGCATCTAAACATCAAAATAGAATACCGTATAACTGACCCTGCAGAATACCAGAATAATCATGCGATATTATGATTTAACATATCATCTAAAGATATTGTGAGGTATTACAAACCTACGGCAGAGAAATAGAATGTCAACTTTTTATGTATAAAGTTCTTGAAAAACATTTCCAGAAAGTTAGAGAGACGCTGTAAAAATGAAAGGAACTATTAGAATTTGTAAGATATATTTGAAGACAGACAAAGATACCTTAAAGCCACTGGTTGAAACGCAGCTTTACTTATCACTGAAAGACGTCTGGGTGATGGTTATGAATATTGTTTCGGTTTGGGCCAGAAACGGAGACAAAATATAACTGTCTTCTTTACAGATTTGTCGTGCATGTTATCCAGCATTTAGAGGCATCACTTTGATTTCCTAACGTCTGATTCGATCTCATCTTTTTTAAGACAAGCTCATAGCTAATCCAATTTTTTCACCTATCACAACAGAGGCATCTGTACGAACTTTATAATATGTCTTTGCACGCGAAACCATGGTCACAATAAATGAAGTTTTTTTTTTTAAATTTTTATCAATTTTACGACTGAGGAATTTCACCATGTTTCGACAGTTTCAAGAATTGATTGTATGATCCCTGGAATTTTTCACTGTCATTGGTTTCACACGAAAATCTTTTATTTTCTAGTTTGACTTTTCATTAGGATTATGTTACTCTGTTAGTTAAAATTGATACGTATTGATTTAAAGCTTTGTTTCGAACTCTTTAAAAATGCCAGCATTTTGTCCAATCACATCTAGGTAAAGTCGGCTATTTTCAGTTATTTTCATTGTTGAAGTTTGTTTGTTCTAAATTTAAATTCATCAAAAAGTTTAATTGCAGACGACTACTTGGACTATCCACCCCGTCACTCGCGCTCCCCAGTGGCACAGCGGCATGTCTGCTGAGTCACACTGCTAGAAACCGGGTTTCGATATAAGTGGTGGGGGAGAGTACAGATAACCAACTGTGTAGCTTTGTGCTTAATTCCAAACAAACAAATAAAACCCGTCACGTGAAGTATATGTGCATTTTTTAAAGTTTCTTTTTATTGAAGAAGGTGCCTGGCATGGCCAGGTGGTTAAGGCACTCGATTCATAATCCGAAGGTTGCGGGTTCGAATCACCATCACACCAAACATGTTCGCCCTTTCAGCCGTGGGGGCGTTATAATGTAACGGTCAATCCCACTATTCGTTGGTAAAAGAGTAGACCAAGAGTTGGCGGTGGGTGTTGATGACTAGCTGCTTTCCC
This sequence comes from Tachypleus tridentatus, assembly GCF_004210375.1. Taxonomy (NCBI): domain Eukaryota; kingdom Metazoa; phylum Arthropoda; class Merostomata; order Xiphosura; family Limulidae; genus Tachypleus; species Tachypleus tridentatus. Next base: position 116,146,926 of record NC_134831.1, read on the forward strand.
TCAAGTCTTACACTGCTAAATTATGGACGGCTAGCGCAGATAGCCCTTGTGTAGCTTTGCGCGAAATTCAAAAAACAAAATAAACAAAAATTAATGAATAATTACGTTAAGTTGCGATTCTTACGATACATATTAAGTTTCTGTTAATTAATTTACAAGTTTTTATCTCATTCACTTGTTGTGTGCCTAAAGTTCTCTCAATTTTATTTTCACGTACTTGAAAGTTGTGTTGTTAAGGGTAACTGTCTATTTTTAATATATACGTCTCTGATGGGTGAGCGGTAAGCCTATGAACTCTCAACGTTAAAACCTATGAGTTGGACTCTTCACTGTAGGCAGAGAGAGTAAGGATAGCCTGTTGTATACCTTTATAATAATAGAAGAACAACAGCTCAAAGTGTACAAAATTACCAATAATAGGTTTTAGACTGGGAAGTTGAAAGTTAAGCCTATTAGTCTACAATTTTGTATCAATCACATACAATACATTTTAAGATTATTTCCGTAATGCGATGAGTAAAACTTGACAAATTAAAAGTTTATCCTCTATTCAAAACAAGCAAACAAAATGTTTTGTTTTGGAATTTCTTTGCGTAAATATGTATACGTTTGATGACGAAAAATTCACGTGAAATAAAAATGTATCTCAGAACGGCTGGTATGGGTATTAACACTTGTTGACACTTTATGTATCTCAGAACGGCTGGTATGGGTATTAACACTTTTATTGATAAGCAGAGAACAACGTTTCGACCTTCCTAGATCATCTTCAGGTTAACAAAGAATTTGCAACTGATCTTTGCCGGACACATGTTTTAGAGACGAGAATATAAACGGGTAAGGGGTTGTAGGGGGCGTTGCATTTGGATATTAGGTTATTAATTAGTATAGGTAAAAAGGTATTCCTTCAAATTGGTTTAATTTTAGTTTTAGTTGCTGTATAAGTAAGGCTTCTTTAATTTTGTATTTCTTTATATTTGTTTCCCTACTTAATATCTGGTTGTTTTTTATAGTTATGTTGTGTTTATTTGATTTGCATTGTTCAAAAACGTATGAAGGTGTTTTTTTTGAATCTGGTTTCCATTTTTCTGCTTGTTTCTTCAATATAGAAGTCGTGGCAGTTGTTGCATTGTATTTTATAAATAATGTTGGTGTTGTGTTTGTCAGTAGAGTTTTTACCTAGTATGGACTTTAGTTTTCTATCTGGTTTTTGAACAAATTTGGCGTTCATTGGAATATTGTGCTTTGTTATAAGTTTTGTTTATCCAAATGTTGGTTATTTTTTCGTTGATATAGGGAACACATGGTATGCAGCAGTGTTAGGTTTTGGAAGTTTGTTGTATCTTGGGATTTATTGTTGTTTGTTTGTTGTTGGTCAGGGTGTGTGTATAATTTTTTAACAGTTTGTGGAGGAAATTTGTTGATTTCATCATTAATTTTATCAGGTGAACATAGTTTTGTGGCTGTGTTTATTTGGTTTCTTAATATGTTGTTTTTGTTTTGTTTCATGTGCTGAGTCCCAGGGAGTGTATGATCCAGTATGGGTGATTTTTCTGTGGATTTCTGTTTTGAATTGTGTATCAGTTCTAGTGATTTTGAGGTTAAGAAATGCTATTTAGTTAGTTTTTTCCTGTTCACATGTGAACTTAGTGTTGGGGTGTATCGAGTTAATGTGATTGAAAAAAAAAAACTAAGTGTCTGTTCTGTAGATGTGAATCCACCAATTGTATCATCAACATATCTGTACCAGTATAGTGGTGGGTGTAAGGCTGCATTGATCGCTTGAGAGTCAATCTGTGTCATAAAAATGTTGGCTAGAACTCGTGACATGAGATTTCCCATACTTAGGCCTTTTATAACAAATTTAAACTAATAAACACAAATTCAACAAAAACACACGAAAACCAATTAAACAAAATACTACTACTACAAATGAACACTGCAAATCAAATAAACACGACATACCACACAGACACTAAGTAGGGAAACAAATATAAACAAACACAAAATCAAAGAAGTCCTACTTATACAGCAACTAAAACCAAAATTAAACCAATATAAAGGAACATCTTTATATATCTTTAGCAATTAATAACCTAACATCCAACTGGAGCGCCCTCTGCTTACCAATAAAAGTGTTAATGCTTATACCAGCCGTTCTGATATACATAAGTTTATGCTAATTTAATTTAAGTTTAATGTGACACTGCATTTATGTGTTATTGTATGTGTGGTTATCTTCGCTCATATATGTTCAGAACCTAAAAATGCAATTTAAATATTATCTTTCCGTTTACACTATTTGTTTTGTTGGTCCATAAGTGGTGACTGATCACCATGAGAATTTAGATAAGCTTATGCTAAAATTATTTAAGTTGAATGTGACATTGCTTTTGTGTGTATATGCGGCTATCTTCACTCATATACGTCCAGAAACTAAAAATGTAATTTACATATTATTTTTCATTTTACATTATTTGTTTGGTTGGTCTGTAGATGATGACATGTCACCATGAGAATTTGGGTAATTGTTTGGTGTTTCAAAGAGCTTAAGATGTTGTTAAAAGGTTTCTCACAGATGGCGTCACAAGTTTTTCTTTGAACAATCACTTTTACCAAGTTTACGTCACAACCAGAATGGTTTCTTGCTTAACAACGACAAAAAAAGGCTCATCTTTAATTTACACTTTTTTTACGTTATTTTGTGTTGTAGGAAACATTTTAAACCCTTAAACTGAAGGATTTGCCTTTTTAGTTTTACTTCATTGTATATATTTAAATATAAGTGCCTCACCTATTTAATATTTCTATACTTATTTATTTATTTGATGTTAAGCACAAAACTACACAATAGCCTTTTGTGTGTGTCCACCACGCGGATCGAACCTATAATTATAGCATCATCAGCATTCAAGTTTAGCAGGGATACACAAGGAATAGTTCAAATATGAACCGTCAACAACATAACATAGGTGTTTAGGTATATATATTTGTATACCTAGGAGGGTCAGATACACTAGACCTCTTCCTCCTTCCATTACTTAATTGGAATGGCCTGATTAATACAATTAGAGTAAATACAAAATGGCTGAAGTAATAGCACAACTTTAAATCTGGTCATTTTCAGGACAATGTCCATTTATATTGTTCTTTCATTTTTATTTTTTTTTAAATAAATCTAGAACGTAGGTGGCCTGTTTTATTTTAGCACTTTTTTATTATTATAAATAATTTTATCTTAAAGATCTGATGCACAAGTTTAACGGGGAGAGGTGTTTAGGTCTCTCTTCATCATATGTGCAATATCTGTCTAGTTCGCATAACAACTCATTTATTCGCCAATTTTTGTCAAAATATTTTATTGTACCATGTAGAAGTCTATCTAGTATTGTTTGTGTATTTGAGTAATTGTGCATGAACTTTGATGAAGTGGTTTTAGGTACTCTATATGATGATGTAATTATTGTATTCTGTAATGTTTGGAGTTTGGTTTGTATTTGTTTTTCACTTACATTGATCCATGCAGGAGCTGCATAGTCTATTACTGGTCTAACGTATGTCTTGTATATTTTAATGATGTTTTCAGATGTTGTTCCGTAGTTTTTACCAGTTAGACTCCTAGCATAGTTTATTCTTCGCCAAATTTTAGTTTTTATGTTATTTACATGTTTTATCCAGGTAAGTATCAGTGGCACATGAAGATATATTTGAATTTTTAAACTTTCTTACTAAAATGCAGAAAGGAATCTTTTCTTGAATTTCTTAAAGGTGCTTTAGAGAGTAGAATAACATTGTTTTGTTTTTTAATTTCACGCAAAGCTGCATGAGGGCTATCTGCACTAACCGTCCTTAATTTTGCATCGTAAGACTCGAAGGAAGACAGCTAGTCATCACCACCTAACGCCAACTCTTGAAACACTCTTTTACCAAAGAATAGGGGGATTGACCGTCACTTATAACGCCCCCACGGCTGAAATGGCGTGTGACTGGGATTCAAACCCGCAACCCTCGGACTACGAGTCGAATACCCTAATCATCTGGCCATGCCGTGCAAAAGTAAAGTAACATAATATATTAAAATGTATTTAAATTAAAGAAATTAACACTTGAAAAACGATTATTTCGAAACTTGAAATAATTTTATCTTTGGATAAATCTAATTTCTTTAAAATTACAAATCCTTAAGACTTAGTAAAAGTTTCAGCTAGTTTGTACCATTTTCTATTATTCCTAAAGACTAGATTTTGGTATTTATTTTGCAGAACCATGTTTTTATTACAGTCATTAAATTTGTGTCTGTACATTGTTGTAATGATTTTACAACGTAATAACAGAAATTTCTGATATTAGGATTTATAATTTTCATTAAGCTGTATTTATCAGGTTGTTCGACCTATTTTCAGTGACAAAAAATTGGAAATTTGAAATATGGATTTTTTTGGTGTAAAAATTAACACAATATTTTAAATATTTTATAGGTAAAATAATAGGGAGAAACAACTGTTGAAACAATTTAGACTTGAACGAGGACGAGAGACAAAAAATGTGGGAACAAAATATTCAGATCATTTACAAATGTTAGTAAACATATTTATTTTCTATACAATAACAAACGCGATAAACCATGTCCATGAAAGATGAAACTGGTTTTTAAAGTTCTCCCATAGATGGTATTCCCATGTTTTATGAATGTTTAATTTAAATTAATATTAACAATTAGCATTAAATACCCAAGCTACGCATCAGCAAATACTCTTGAAAGGAAGAATAATTTATCCCCACTGAAATCTTTGGCACCGAACGAGAGATGTATTTTCAGTATTATTAACTAGGAGAAAAAAAAAAAACCCAACAAAAACAAGTGAGTCACGTCACTGTGTCAGTATCCGAGAATATGGTTCCTGGTCAAGTTGAGAATTGTGATAGCAAAAGGGTCTTAAAGGAATCTACGAGTTAACGATGAACAAGGCTTAATGGCAACATATAATGTTATTATAATGGAGATACTTTTTATTGTTATTCATAATTATAAACAATAAGTGTGTCGTTAGAAAAACCAGTGAATTACTGGTTTGATAGAAGGAATTTTGACAAAGATAAACAGTTGTAGTGGAAATAAATGGATCTTCATCAAGTTGCTTACTTAACATCTTTTGTGTATATCTTAGAGTTTACTTCTTAAATTTCCTCACGAAAGTTTTATTTATTCAACTTAATGTTTCATATTCCAGTCTCTAATAGCCTAATTAAAAGTTGGGAACATATCATTTACTGACGACAGCTCTATATCAGTTTATTATCGTCAGTTTCTTTGCCATTTTTAGTCAGTAATTCGTCCTCAAATGTTTCATTTTTTTTTTTTGTCTTTTTACTTCATCAAGAAATTATTTTAAACTGATTTCTGTTATACGTAACAGGGTTGTAAACCTTTCATTTGATTAAAGTGAATATTTAAACTTATTTTGTAATAAACACAACAGTATAATAGAAATAAATGTTCTTCTAATATTAAGCACGCTATAATATTGCTAAGAAGTATAAACAACATGATTTACGAATACTATTTCGAACAGACAATTCAGTGCAGAATTATTTATGAATTACTCACTATTTGTACGATGTATAAATAAATCCTCTCATACCAGGTTTTGTTGGCGTGTGTTGCTAGCCACAGGTATAACAATCAATTTCTGTAATTGTGTCCGTCTCCGCGTTTTCTTATAGCCAGTAATTATCTAAATACGACGTATTTTGTAATCTACTCTGTCCTCGTATAATTATGTTACGGGCCTAGCGGTGTAAGTTTATTACCACTAAAATTCCAACTAATTTGTATGATTTACGTCTATCATATCGTTAAGCGCCACGTTATATCTTGGTCTATCTATGCGGGGTTTCTTTTATGTTGTTATGGTCCAGCTCAAGATAATTTAGTGTTAGATTTAACGGCTAGTCTTAAAAATATAAATCAAGAGGTTAATATTTCTAAAACTAGAGATTTTCGAAGTTGGAAGTCGCTTGACAAAGTGTAACAACGTGTATATTATGAAAGATTTCGAACTTTGTTCGTTTTTTAAATACATGATTTACATATTTGAAATCGAAATAAAAATAGAGGTATTAAATGCTACTTTAAAAGCTTTTAAATCACAACTAGTAGCAATAAATGAGAACGATAAACCATTCTGCAAAATATAAACTACCAAGTAGTCGTGTATTTTATTTAGGAACGCATTTGTGTCAGGCTTATTTTAAAATGTTTTCGCCTTTACCAATAGATTTAAATATACTGGGATTTGTGGCCACACCACATTTATTTAACTTGCACTGTCATCGAAGCTAGTATTAAACTGTTCCTTCAGACTATATCCTGCTTCTAACAGCCGACCCGATGTAAGCGCCATCATACACTACATAAAAATGAATTTCACAATTCTTACATAAATATTTAATGAATAATTCATAAAAGTATGGATATATAAAATTAAAAATTAAATATTAGTAAAATTAAATCCACAACTTGGTTAGTAAAATATAAAAGTAACAGACATAATAGATGGATGGATTCTATTGATTATGGTTTTCAGTTTCAAGATTCACAAGCCTGAATCGGCCCGGCATGGCCAAGCGCGTTAAGGCTTGCGACTCGTAATCTGAGGGTCGCGGGTTTGCATCCGCGTCGCACCAAACATGCTCGCCCTCCCAGCCGTGGGGGCGTTATAATGTGACAGTCAATCCTCCTGTTCGTTGGTAAAAGAATAGCCCAAGAGTTGGCGATGGGTGGTGATGACTAGCTGCCTTCCCTCTAGTCTTACACTGCTAAATTAGGGACGTCTAGCACAGATAGCCCTCGAGTAGCTTTGTGCGAAATTCCAAAACAAACAAACAAACAAGCCTGAACCCATGTACGACAGATAGATCCAAACCTGCAGCTTCGGGACGTTGCAGTTCAATGATCTGGATTGTTGTAGTTGTTGAAAGGTTATATTGATGGTTGAATTAGTAAAGTAGTCAAGTTTTAAATCAGATTTTAGTCTGAATTAATTGTCGTTGTAAAGTTCGAGGGAACTGGTGCTACGGTGCGCACGAGACCTAAGACATTTCACAACATTTTCTTCGAAGTCAATTTTAATAAAATTGTTCATGCGGGTGTATAGTCCTATGTAGGCGGGTTTGTAATGACACCCGACATCAAAGTGTCCTTTTTTGGTTGAAACGTATGTCACAGATGAACTTAATGTTAACATGTTCAGAATCTAAATATTTTACACATTTCACTAATTTAGCTTCATTTTTAAATATTACAAATATGTCATCACAAAACAATTGTAAATAAATAGTTGTAACTCAGTAGGACGGCCTCTTAGCCAACTATTCTCATGAAGCACACTAAAACATTGAATGTTAGAAGTGCTAAACTTGACCTCAAGGTGACTCCGTCAGTCTATTTATAACATTTTCCACTAAACTGAAAAACAGAATTTATCGTGGAGATACCAACCCTTCTCTGAAAGATTGTCTACTTACGCATTCATTGTATCTCAGGACGGCTGGTATGCGTATTAACACTTTTACTAATGAAGCAAAGAACAACGTTTCGACCTCTGCTTTATTAGTAAAAGTAGTAATACCCATACCAGCCGTCCAGAGATACATTTTTCACTTCAAGTGGCTTTCTCGTCATCACGAATTACACATTCATTGTCTTTGAAAACAAGGTTAACAGTATCTTGAATTTTTACAATGGATTTTAAACATGTTGGACGAAACTGTTTATTTGGAGGGTTGATAATATCAATAAATATTGTTAGAAGTAAGAATAGTTAGATTTAAATACAGATTTTCGTGTATACTCGTAGAGCTCAATTGTGAAAGGTCTGTTTGTTTGTTTTTGAATTTCGCGCAAAGCTACTCGAGGGCTATCTGCGCTAGCCGTCCCTAATTTAGCAGTGTAAGACGGCAGCTAGTCATCACCACCCACCTCCAACTCTTGGACTACTCGTATACCTACGAATAGTGGGGTTGACCGTCACATTATAACATCCTTACGGCTGAAAAGGTGAGCATGTTTGGCGCGCCTGGGATTCGAACCCGCGACCCTCGGATTACGAGTCAAACGCCTTGATACGCTTGGCCATGCCGAGCCAAAATGAAAACGGTCTAGTTGTTGTTTTGAATTAAGCACAAAGCTACATAATGGGCTCTCTGTGCTCTGCCCACCACGGGTATCGAAACCCGGTTTTTAGCGTTGTAAGTCCGCAGACATACCGCTGAGCCACTGGGGAGCGCATATGTCTTAGAAACAAGATTTTACCATGACAATATATCCTTGGCACAAGATCCAACAATTATAGACTTTACCGTGAAACAAGTTATAACCATGTATTTTATAAAAAAAAAATACACAGCTGTGTATCTTAGAAACAATATATAATCATATACATTAGAAACAATATGTATATAGCAATGTACGTTATAAACAATATATATATAAAACAATGTGTCATAGAAACAAATATAACAAAATATCTAAGAAATAATATCGCCCTTTCAGCCGTGGGGGCGTTATAATGTGACGGTCAATCCCATTATTCGTTTGTAAAAGAGTAACCCAAACGTTGGCGGTGGGTGGTGATGACTAGCTGTCTTCCATCTTGTCTTATACTGCTAAATTAGGGACGGCTTGCGCAGATAGCTCTCGAGTAGCTTTGCGCGAAATTGAAGACAAACAAACAAACAAGAAATAATATATATAGGTATAACAATGTATCTTAGAAATAATATATATATACATAAATATATCTTAGAAATAAGATATATATATAAAACAATGTATCTTAGAAATATAATAAAGAATACTATACCTTATAAACAAGTTTCCATCGCGTATTTTACAATCTAGATTATTTAAGTGTTGTAAGAGTGACGTAACAGCAGGGTTAATTTTCCGTGAGTGAGAAGGTGTTTAGGTATTTCATTATGATCTACAAGACAGTTTTAGTCGCCACGTGAAACACGCTATAGAAGAAACATTATCAACGCCATAAGTAAGTTGCATCAACTATCCAATCATATCCAGAATAGATGCTTGATCGTATTGGTTAAACATAAATGCAGAGTGCACACGCGTCATAGTCATCAGTTGATCTCTTAGCACGGGTTGGCTCTACTTTGTAGCAGAAATAACGTTTTCTTTCTGGAATGTTCATGGAGCGAAATCCTGTTTCAATCAGTATATTTTAGTTAAATTTGACGAACTAAAAGAAAATGAAATTCATTTTGTTTGTGACGTTAGCTCTTGGAATTAAAGGTAAGGAACCATTATATCTTTTGTTCATTAGCCTACGACATTTACCACACAACCAAAAACAAATTACAGAATACATACTCATTTTGGGGTTCATTGTGAATAATGTTTTCATAACTTCAGCTTTTAGTCTTCCAAAGGTACCATTAATAAGGCCGCATGGACTACAACAGATTTAATTAGGGACATACAGATCATTTGTGACATTTCCTCAAGTTAAAGATCTAATAACCACTAAAAAAAAACATTTACTTGGACTAAATAATTAACTATAAACCACTTCAGATTGCAAGTTAAAAACATCTAGAGATTCGTTAACTATTACTGTAGTTTAGTTAATTCATGTTATGAATTAATGAAAGTAAGCTCACATTATTGAACGTTAAAAACACCGATGTAGGCTGTGGTTCGAAAATTTCCGTGTGATAACTGTGGGCACCAAACAGAAACAGTGATTTTAAGGTAATTTGAAGGTGCCGCTTTCAAAAATACAATATTCTGGATTCTACAATTGTATATTGATGATTCAGCGAGTTTTATATTAACCATTTGTGTGAAGCTGACTTGAAATTTCTGACTCGAATCTAAAACCACAAACAGAGTTATAACGGCAGTTTCACAATGTTGACTCACGAATTAACCATTCTGGAGTATTTTGAATAAGGTTTAAAATATTTGTTCCAACTTATTTTGCACTAACTTATTTTATGGCAAACAATTCAGTTCCTTTAGTCAATGTCATTTTGTAAAGATTCCTATCAAGCTTTTAAATATCTGTTTGTTTTGTTTGACATAGAATGTTTGTAGCAATTAATCTACTAGTGAATCATGCTGTCAGTCAACCCTTTATACAAAGGAATATTGTGACTTACCAAAGCTTTCAAACTAGTGACTGACCCATCTTTCTATTGGCACTGTCCCACGCTGGGACAGCGGTAAATCTTCGGATTTACAACTCTAAATTCAGGAGCTCGATTTCTCTCGGTGAATACAGCAGATAGCTCGATGTGGCTTTTCTATAAGAAACACACATACATAACACTCTATTGGCATCAACGGATGATGCAGCTGAATCCTTCTGAGTTAAAAAAAAACAGCTAATCATTTAACTGTCTTTGGTTGGTTTGGATGTCTAGCTTCCAGCCTTTTAACTCACTTTATAAGAATCAAGCAAATTATCTACTTTGTTAATGCTCCATGTGAAAACAATATTTTATGACACACAGTGCCACTTGCCTTAGAAAATTACTTAATACAAGGTGACACAGCAGTAATATGGACATTGGAGAACAAGTCTTGTGAGAGTATATATCCAACTCTTGTCAGATTAACCATTCAAATCAATTTGTCATCAGTGTTTGGAATACTGTCATAATTCTCAACCCCACCAGGAAGGTTTTCACAATCCAAGCAACCAACCCAATCAGCTGGCCCAAAATGGTTTCCAAAATGGTTGCAGAATTCAGAACAACTAAGTCCACTTTTTCAATATAAACATTTTCCAATGGGTATATCTAGTTTTTTTTCCATGAGCATAAAATGTTTTGCATTCGAGAGCCTGGAATAAATGGAATGCTATTTCATAACACAGACATAACACCAGTTTAAATGTGCTATCCTAAACCTTCTGGAGTTGGGACATCTATTTTCTGCTGCAGACGTTTACGATGTATTGCAGCTTGGTAGTTAGACCCATTGATGCTGTTAACAAAAGAATGTCTGTTTGGATGTTATGTGACATCAACTGTTAACAAAAGAATGTCTGTTTGGATGTTATGTGACATCAACTGATAACAAAAGAATGTCTGTTTAAATGTTATGTGACATCAACTGTTAACAAAAGAATGTCTGTTTGGATGTTATGTGACATCAATCTTCAGACCTATTGATGCTGTTAACAAAAGAATGTCTGTTTGGATGTTATGTGACATCAATCTTCAGACCTATGGATGCTGTTAACAAAAGAATGTCTGTTTGGATGTTATGTGACATCAATCTTCAGACCTATTGATGCTGTTAACAAAAAAACGTCTGTTTGGATGCTATGTGACATCAACTGTTAACAAAAGAATGTCTGTTTGGATGTTATGTGACATCAACTGTTAACAAAAGAATGTCTGTTTAAATGTTATGTGACATCAACTGTTAACAAAAGAATGTCTGTTTGGATGTTATGTGACATCAATCTTCAGACCTTTTGATGCTGTTAACAAAAGAATGTCTGTTTGGATGTTATGTGACATCAATCTTCAGACCTATTGATGCTGTTAACAAAAGAATGTCTGTTTGGATGTTATGTGACATCAATCTTCAGACCTATGGATGCTGTTAACAAAAGAATCTCTGTTTGGATGTTATGTGACATCAATCTTCAGACCTATTGATGCTGTTAACAAAAAATGTCTGTTTGGATGTTATGTGACATCAACTGTTAACAAAAGAATGTCTGTTTGGATGTTATGTGACATCAACTGTTAACAAAAGAATGTCTGTTTAAATGTTATGTGACATCAACTGTTAACAAAAGAATGTCTGTTTGGATGTTATGTGACATCAATCTTCAGACCTTTTGATGCTGTTAACAAAAGAATGTCTGTTTGGATGTTATGTGACATCAATCTTCAGACCTATTGATGCTGTTAACAAAAGAATGTCTGTTTGGATGTTATGTGACATCAATCTTCAGACCTATTGATGCTGTTAACAAAAGAATGTCTGTTTGGATGTTATGTGACATCAATCTTCAGACCTTTTGATGCTGTTAACAAAAGAATGTCTGGATGTTATGTGACATCAATCTTCAGATCTATTGATGCGGTTAGCAAAAGAATGTCTGTTTGGATGTTATGTGTCATCAATCTTCAGATCTATTGATGCGGTTAGCAAAAGAATGTCTGTTTGGATGTTATGTGACATCAACTGTTAACAAAAGAATGTCTGTTTGGATGTTATGTGACATTAACTGTTAACAAAAGAATGTCTGTTTGGATGTTATCTGACATCAACTGTTAACAAAAGAATGTCTGTTTGGATGTTATGTGACATCAACTGTTAAGAAAAGAATGTCTGTTTGGATGTTATGTGACATCAACTGTTAACAAAAGAATGTCTGTTTAAATGTTATGTGACATCAACTTTTAACAAAAGAATGTCTGTTTGGATGTTATGTGACATCAATCTTCAGACCTATTGATGCTGTTAACAAAAGAATGTCTGTTTGGATGTTATGTGACATCAATCTTCGGACCTATTAATGCTGTTAACAAAAGAATGTCTGTTTGGATGTTATGTGACATCAGTCTTCAGACCTATTGATGCTGTTAACAAAAGAATGTCTGGATGTTATGTGACATCAATCTTCAGACCTATTGATGCTGTTAACAAAAGAATGTCTGTTTGGATGTTATGTGACATCAACTGTTAACAAAAGAATGTCTGTTTGGATGTTATGTGACATCAATCTTCAGACCTATTGATGCTGTTAACAAAAGAATGTCTGTTTGGATGTTATGTGACATCAATCTTCAGACCTATTGATGCTGTTAACAAAAGAATGTCTGTTTGGATGTTATGTGACATCAATCTTCAGACCTATGGATACTGTTAACAAAGAATGTCTGTTTGGATGTTATGTGACATCAATCTTCAGACCTATTGATGCGGTTAACAAAAGAATGTCTGTTTGGATGTTATGTGACATCAATCTTCAGACCTATTGATGCTGTTAACAAAAGAATGTCTGTTTGGATGTTATGTGACATCAATCTTCAGACCTATTGATGCTGTTAATAAAAGAATGTCTGTTTGGACGTTATGTGACATCAATCTTTAGACCTTTTGATGTTGTTAACAAAAGAATGTCTGTTTGGATGTTATGTGACATCAATCTTCAGACCTATGGATGCTGTTAACAAAAGAATGTCTGTTTGGATGTTATGTGACATAAATATTCAGACCTATTGATGCTGTTAACAAAAGAATGTCTGTTTGGATGTTATGTGACATCAATCTTCAGACCTATTGATGCGGTTAACAAAAGAATGTCTGTTTGGATGTTATGTGACATCAATCTTCAGACCTATGGATGCTGTTAACAAAAGAATGTCTGTTTGGATGTTATGTGACATCAACTGTTAACAAAAGAATGTCTGTTTGGATGTTATGTGACATCAACTGTTAACAAAATAACGTCTGTTTGGATGCTATGTGACATCAACTGCTAACAAAAGAATGTCTGTATGTGACATCAACTGTTATCAACTGTTAAAAGAATGTCTGTTTAAATGTTATGTGACATCAACTGTTAACAAAAGAATGTCTGTTTGGATGTTATGTGACATCAGTCTTCAGACCTATTGATGCTGTTAACAAAAGAATGTCTGTTTGGATGTTATGTGACATCAGTCTTCAGACCTATTGATGCTGTTAACAAAAGAATGTCTGTTTGGATGTTATGTGACATCAATCTTCAGACCTATGGATACTGTTAACAAAAGAATGTCTGTTTGGATGTTATGTGACATCAATCTTCAGACCTATTGATGCTGTTAACAAATGAATGTCTGTTTGGATGTTATGTGACATCAATCTTCAGACCTATTGATGCTGTTAACAAAAGAATGTCTGTTTGGATGTTATGTGACATCAACTGTTAAGAAAAGAATGTCTGTTTGGATGTTATGTGACATCAACTGTTAACAAAAGAATGTCTGTTTAAATGTTATGTGACATCAACTGTTAACAAAAGAATGTCTGTTTGGATGTTATGTGACATCAATATTCAGACCTATAGATGCTGTTAACAAATAAATGTCTGTTTGGATGTTATGTGATATCAATCTTCGGACCTATTAATGCTGTTAACAAAAGAATGTCTGTTTGGATGTTATGTGACATCAGTCTTCAGACCTATTGATGCTGTTAACAAAAGAATGTCTGGATGTTATGTGACATCAATCTTCAGACCTATGGATGCTGTTAACAAAAGAATGTCTGGATGTTATGTGACATCAACTGTTAACAAAAGAATGTCTGTTTGGATATTATGTGACATCAATATTCAGACCTATAGATGCTGTTAACAAATAAATGTCTGTTTGGATGTTATGTGACATCAATCTTCGGACCTATTAATGCTGTTAAGAAAAGAATGTCTGGATGTTATGTGACATCAATCTTCAGACCTATTGATGCTGTTAACAAAACAATGTCTGTTTGGATGTTATGTGACATCAACTGTTAACAAAAGAATGTCTGTTTGGATGTTATGTGTCATCAATCTTCAGATCTATTAATGCGGTTAGCAAAAGAATGTCTGTTTGGATGTTATGTGACATCAACTGTTAACAAAAGAATGTCTGTTTGGATGTTATGTGACATTAACTGTTAACAAAAGAATGTCTGTTTGGATGTTATCTGACATCAACTGTTAACAAAAGAATGTCTGTTTGGATGTTATGTGACATCAACTGTTAAGAAAAGAATGTCTGTTTGGATGTTATGTGACATCAACTGTTAACAAAAGAATGTCTGTTTAAATGTTATGTGACATCAACTTTTAACAAAAGAATGTCTGTTTGGATGTTATGTGACATCAATCTTCAGACCTATTGATGCTGTTAACAAAAGAATGTCTGTTTGGATGTTATGTGACATCAATCTTCGGACCTATTAATGCTGTTAACAAAAGAATGTCTGTTTGGATGTTATGTGACATCAGTCTTCAGACCTATTGATGCTGTTAACAAAAGAATGTCTGGATGTTATGTGACATCAATCTTCAGACCTATGGATGCTGTTAACAAAAGAATGTCTGGATGTTATGTGACATCAACTGTTAACAAAAGAATGTCTGTTTGGATATTATGTGACATCAATATTCAGACCTATAGATGCTGTTAACAAATAAATGTCTGTTTGGATGTTATGTGACATCAATCTTCGGACCTATTAATGCTGTTAAGAAAAGAATGTCTGGATGTTATGTGACATCAATCTTCAGACCTATTGATGCTGTTAACAAAACAATGTCTGTTTGGATGTTATGTGACATCAACTGTTAACAAAAGAATGTCTGTTTGGATGTTATGTGTCATCAATCTTCAGATCTATTAATGCGGTTAGCAAAAGAATGTCTGTTTGGATGTTATGTGACATCAACTGTTAACAAAAGAATGTCTGTTTGGATGTTATGTGACATTAACTGTTAACAAAAGAATGTCTGTTTGGATGTTATCTGACATCAACTGTTAACAAAAGAATGTCTGTTTGGATGTTATGTGACATCAACTGTTAAGAAAAGAATGTCTGTTTGGATGTTATGTGACATCAACTGTTAACAAAAGAATGTCTGTTTAAATGTTATGTGACATCAACTTTTAACAAAAGAATGTCTGTTTGGATGTTATGTGACATCAATCTTCAGACCTATTGATGCTGTTAACAAAAGAATGTCTGTTTGGATGTTATGTGACATCAATCTTCGGACCTATTAATGCTGTTAACAAAAGAATGTCTGTTTGGATGTTATGTGACATCAGTCTTCAGACCTATTGATGCTGTTAACAAAAGAATGTCTGGATGTTATGTGACATCAATCTTCAGACCTATTGATGCTGTTAACAAAAGAATGTCTCTTTGGATGTTATGTGACATCAACTGTTAACAAAAGAATGTCTGTTTGGATGTTATGTGACATCAATCTTCAGACCTATTGATGCTGTTAACAAAAGAATGTCTGTTTGGATGTTATGTGACATCAATCTTCAGACCTATTGATGCTGTTAACAAAAGAATGTCTGTTTGGATGTTATGTGACATCAATCTTCAGACCTATGGATACTGTTAACAAAGAATGTCTGTTTGGATGTTATGTGACATCAATCTTCAGACCTATTGATGCGGTTAACAAAAGAATGTCTGTTTGGATGTTATGTGACATCAATCTTCAGACCTATTGATGCTGTTAACAAAAGAATGTCTGTTTGGATGTTATGTGACATCAATCTTCAGACCTATTGATGCTGTTAACAAAAGAATGTCTGTTTGGATGTTATGTGACATCAATCTTTAGACCTATTGATGTTGTTAACAAAAGAATGTCTGTTTGGATGTTATGTGACATCAATCTTCAGACCTATGGATGCTGTTAACAAAAGAATGTCTGTTTGGATGTTATGTGACATAAATATTCAGACCTATTGATGCTGTTAACAAAAGAATGTCTGTTTGGATGTTATGTGACATCAATCTTCAGACCTATTGATGCGGTTAACAAAAGAATGTCTGTTTGGATGTTATGTGACATCAATCTTCAGACCTATGGATGCTGTTAACAAAAGAATGTCTGTTTCGATGTTATGTGACATCAACTGTTAACAAAAGAATGTCTGTTTGGATGTTATGTGACATCAACTGTTAACAAAATAACGTCTGTTTGGATGCTATGTGACATCAACTGCTAACAAAAGAATGTCTGTTTCGATGTTATGTGACATCAACTGTTAACAAAAGAATGTCTGTTTGATGTTATGTGACATCAACTGTTAACAAAAGAATGTCTGTTTAAATGTTATGTGACATCAACTGTTAACAAAAGAATGTCTGTTTGATGTTATGTGACATCAGTCTTCAGACCTATTGATGCTGTTAACAAAAGAATGTCTGTTTGGATGTTATGTGACATCAGTCTTCAGACCTATTGATGCTGTTAACAAAAGAATGTCTGTTTGATGTTATGTGACATCAATCTTCAGACCTATGGATACTGTTAACAAAAGAATGTCTGTTTGGATGTTATGTGACATCAATCTTCAGACCTATTGATGCTGTTAACAAAAGAATGTCTGTTTGATGTTATGTGACATCAATCTTCAGACCTATTGATGCTGTTAACAAAAGAATGTCTGTTTGGATGTTATGTGACATCAACTGTTAAGAAAAGAATGTCTGTTTGGATGTTATGTGACATCAACTGTTAACAAAAGAATGTCTGTTTAAATGTTATGTGACATCAACTGTTAACAAAAGAATGTCTGTTTGGATGTTATGTGACATCAATATTCAGACCTATAGATGCTGTTAACAAATAAATGTCTGTTTGGATGTTATGTGATATCAATCTTCGGACCTATTAATGCTGTTAACAAAAGAATGTCTGTTTGGATGTTATGTGACATCAGTCTTCAGACCTATTGATGCTGTTAACAAAAGAATGTCTGGATGTTATGTGACATCAATCTTCAGACCTATGGATGCTGTTAACAAAAGAATGTCTGGATGTTATGTGACATCAACTGTTAACAAAAGAATGTCTGTTTGGATATTATGTGACATCAATATTCAGACCTATAGATGCTGTTAACAAATAAATGTCTGTTTGGATGTTATGTGACATCAATCTTCGGACCTATTAATGCTGTTAAGAAAAGAATGTCTGGATGTTATGTGACATCAATCTTCAGACCTATTGATGCTGTTAACAAAACAATGTCTGTTTGGATGTTATGTGACATCAACTGTTAACAAAAGAATGTCTGTTTGGATGTTATGTGTCATCAATCTTCAGATCTATTAATGCGGTTAGCAAAAGAATGTCTGTTTGATGTTATGTGACATCAACTGTTAACAAAAGAATGTCTGTTTGATGTTATGTGACATTAACTGTTAACAAAAGAATGTCTGTTTGGATGTTATCTGACATCAACTGTTAACAAAAGAATGTCTGTTTGGATGTTATGTGACATCAACTGTTAAGAAAAGAATGTCTGTTTGGATGTTATGTGACATCAACTGTTAACAAAAGAATGTCTGTTTAAATGTTATGTGACATCAACTTTTAACAAAAGAATGTCTGTTTGATGTTATGTGACATCAATCTTCAGACCTATTGATGCTGTTAACAAAAGAATGTCTGTTTGGATGTTATGTGACATCAATCTTCGGACCTATTAATGCTGTTAACAAAAGAATGTCTGTTTGGATGTTATGTGACATCAGTCTTCAGACCTATTGATGCTGTTAACAAAAGAATGTCTGGATGTTATGTGACATCAATCTTCAGACCTATGGATGCTGTTAACAAAAGAATGTCTGGATGTTATGTGACATCAACTGTTAACAAAAGAATGTCTGTTTGGATATTATGTGACATCAATATTCAGACCTATAGATGCTGTTAACAAATAAATGTCTGTTTGATGTTATGTGACATCAATCTTCGGACCTATTAATGCTGTTAAGAAAAGAATGTCTGATGTTATGTGACATCAATCTTCAGACCTATTGATGCTGTTAACAAAACAATGTCTGTTTGGATGTTATGTGACATCAACTGTTAACAAAAGAATGTCTGTTTGATGTTATGTGTCATCAATCTTCAGATCTATTAATGCGGTTAGCAAAAGAATGTCTGTTTGGATGTTATGTGACATCAACTGTTAACAAAAGAATGTCTGTTTGGATGTTATGTGACATTAACTGTTAACAAAAGAATGTCTGTTTGGATGTTATCTGACATCAACTGTTAACAAAAGAATGTCTGTTTGGATGTTATGTGACATCAACTGTTAAGAAAAGAATGTCTGTTTGGATGTTATGTGACATCAACTGTTAACAAAAGAATGTCTGTTTAAATGTTATGTGACATCAACTTTTAACAAAAGAATGTCTGTTTGGATGTTATGTGACATCAATCTTCAGACCTATTGATGCTGTTAACAAAAGAATGTCTGTTTGGATGTTATGTGACATCAATCTTCGGACCTATTAATGCTGTTAACAAAAGAATGTCTGTTTGGATGTTATGTGACATCAGTCTTCAGACCTATTGATGCTGTTAACAAAAGAATGTCTGGATGTTATGTGACATCAATCTTCAGACCTATTGATGCTGTTAACAAAAGAATGTCTGTTTGGATGTTATGTGACATCAACTGTTAACAAAAGAATGTCTGTTTGATGTTATGTGACATCAATCTTCAGACCTATTGATGCTGTTAACAAAAGAATGTCTGTTTGGATGTTATGTGACATCAATCTTCAGACCTATTGATGCTGTTAACAAAAGAATGTCTGTTTGATGTTATGTGACATCAATCTTCAGACCTATGGATACTGTTAACAAAGAATGTCTGTTTGGATGTTATGTGACATCAATCTTCAGACCTATTGATGCGGTTAACAAAAGAATGTCTGTTTGATGTTATGTGACATCAATCTTCAGACCTATTGATGCTGTTAACAAAAGAATGTCTGTTTGGATGTTATGTGACATCAATCTTCAGACCTATTGATGCTGTTAACAAAAGAATGTCTGTTTGGATGTTATGTGACATCAATCTTTAGACCTTTTGATGTTGTTAACAAAAGAATGTCTGTTTGGATGTTATGTGACATCAGTCTTCAGACCTATTGATGCTGTTAACAAAAGAATGTCTGGATGTTATGTGACATCAATCTTCAGACCTATGGATGCTGTTAACAAAAGAATGTCTGGATGTTATGTGACATCAACTGTTAACAAAAGAATGTCTGTTTGGATATTATGTGACATCAATATTCAGACCTATAGATGCTGTTAACAAATAAATGTCTGTTTGGATGTTATGTGACATCAATCTTCGGACCTATTAATGCTGTTAAGAAAAGAATGTCTGGATGTTATGTGACATCAATCTTCAGACCTATTGATGCTGTTAACAAAAGAATGTCTGTTTGATGTTATGTGACATCAACTGTTAACAAAAGAATGTCTGTTTGGATGTTATGTGACATCAATCTTCAGATCTATTAATGCTGTTAACAAAAGAATGTCTGTTTGATGTTATGTGACATCAACTGTTAACAAAAGAATGTCTGTTTGGATGTTATGTGACATTAACTGTTAACAAAAGAATGTCTGTTTGGATGTTATCTGACATCAACTGTTAACAAAAGAATGTCTGTTTGGATGTTATGTGACATCAACTGTTAAGAAAAGAATGTCTGTTTGGATGTTATGTGACATCAACTGTTAACAAAAGAATGTCTGTTTAAATGTTATGTGACATCAACTTTTAACAAAAGAATGTCTGTTTGATGTTATGTGACATCAATCTTCAGACCTATTGATGCTGTTAACAAAAGAATGTCTGTTTGGATGTTATGTGACATCAATCTTCGGACCTATTAATGCTGTTAACAAAAGAATGTCTGTTTGGATGTTATGTGACATCAGTCTTCAGACCTATTGATGCTGTTAACAAAAGAATGTCTGGATGTTATGTGACATCAATCTTCAGACCTATGGATGCTGTTAACAAAAGAATGTCTGGATGTTATGTGACATCAACTGTTAACAAAAGAATGTCTGTTTGGATATTATGTGACATCAATATTCAGACCTATAGATGCTGTTAACAAATAAATGTCTGTTTGGATGTTATGTGACATCAATCTTCGGACCTATTAATGCTGTTAAGAAAAGAATGTCTGGATGTTATGTGACATCAATCTTCAGACCTATTGATGCTGTTAACAAAACAATGTCTGTTTGGATGTTATGTGACATCAACTGTTAACAAAAGAATGTCTGTTTGATGTTATGTGTCATCAATCTTCAGATCTATTAATGCGGTTAGCAAAAGAATGTCTGTTTGATGTTATGTGACATCAACTGTTAACAAAAGAATGTCTGTTTGATGTTATGTGACATTAACTGTTAACAAAAGAATGTCTGTTTGGATGTTATCTGACATCAACTGTTAACAAAAGAATGTCTGTTTGATGTTATGTGACATCAACTGTTAAGAAAAGAATGTCTGTTTGATGTTATGTGACATCAACTGTTAACAAAAGAATGTCTGTTTAAATGTTATGTGACATCAACTTTTAACAAAAGAATGTCTGTTTGATGTTATGTGACATCAATCTTCAGACCTATTGATGCTGTTAACAAAAGAATGTCTGTTTGGATGTTATGTGACATCAATCTTCGGACCTATTAATGCTGTTAACAAAAGAATGTCTGTTTGATGTTATGTGACATCAGTCTTCAGACCTATTGATGCTGTTAACAAAAGAATGTCTGGATGTTATGTGACATCAATCTTCAGACCTATTGATGCTGTTAACAAAAGAATGTCTGTTTGGATGTTATGTGACATCAACTGTTAACAAAAGAATGTCTGTTTGGATGTTATGTGACATCAATCTTCAGACCTATTGATGCTGTTAACAAAAGAATGTCTGTTTGGATGTTATGTGACATCAATCTTCAGACCTATTGATGCTGTTAACAAAAGAATGTCTGTTTGGATGTTATGTGACATCAATCTTCAGACCTATGGATACTGTTAACAAAGAATGTCTGTTTGGATGTTATGTGACATCAATCTTCAGACCTATTGATGCTGTTAACAAAAGAATGTCTGTTTGGATGTTATGTGACATCAATCTTCAGACCTATTGATGCTGTTAACAAAAGAATGTCTGTTTGATGTTATGTGACATCAATCTTCAGACCTATTGATGCTGTTAACAAAAGAATGTCTGTTTGGATGTTATGTGACATCAATCTTTAGACCTTTTGATGTTGTTAACAAAAGAATGTCTGTTTGATGTTATGTGACATCAATCTTCAGACCTATGGATGCTGTTAACAAAAGAATGTCTGTTTGGATGTTATGTGACATCAATCTTCAGACCTATTGATGCTGTTAACAAAAGAATGTCTGTTTGGATGTTATGTGACATCAATCTTCAGACCTATGGATGCTGTTAACAAAAGAATGTCTGTTTCGATGTTATGTGACATCAACTGTTAACAAAAGAATGTCTGTTTGATGTTATGTGACATCAACTGTTAACAAAAGAATGTCTGTTTGATGTTATGTGACATCAACTGTTAACAAAAGAATGTCTGTTTAAATGTTATGTGACATCAACTGTTAACAAAAGAATGTCTGTTTGATGTTATGTGACATCAATCTTCAGACCTATTGATGCTGTTAACAAAAGAATGTCTGTTTGATGTTATGTGACATCAATCTTCAGACCTATTGATGCTGTTAACAAAAGAATGTCTGTTTGATGTTATGTGACATCAATCTTCAGACCTATGGATACTGTTAACAAAAGAATGTCTGTTTGATGTTATGTGACATCAATCTTCAGACCTATTGATGCTGTTAACAAAAGAATGTCTGTTTGGATGTTATGTGACATCAATCTTCAGACCTATTGATGCTGTTAACAAAAGAATGTCTGTTTGGATGTTATCTGACATCAACTGTTAACAAAAGAATGTCTGTTTGGATGTTATGTGACATCAACTGTTAAGAAAAGAATGTCTGTTTGGATGTTATGTGACATCAACTGTTAACAAAAGAATGTCTGTTTAAATGTTATGTGACATCAACTTTTAACAAAAGAATGTCTGTTTGGATGTTATGTGACATCAATCTTCAGACCTATTGATGCTGTTAACAAAAGAATGTCTGATGTTATGTGACATCAATCTTCAGACCTATTGATGCTGTTAACAAAAGAATGTCTGTTTGATGTTATGTGACATCAATCTTCAGACCTATTGATGCTGTTAACAAAAGAATGTCTGTTTGATGTTATGTGACATCAATCTTCAGACCTATTGATGCTGTTAACAAAAGAATGTCTGTTTGATGTTATGTGACATCAATCTTCAGACCTATTGATGCTGTTAACAAAAGAATGTCTGTTTGGATGTTATGTGACATCAATCTTCAGACCTATTGATGCTGTTAACAAAAGAATGTCTGTTTGGATGTTATGTGACATCAATCTTCAGACCTATGGATACTGTTAACAAAGAATGTCTGTTTGATGTTATGTGACATCAATCTTCAGACCTATTGATGCGGTTAACAAAAGAATGTCTGTTTGGATGTTATGTGACATCAATCTTCAGACCTATTGATGCTGTTAACAAAAGAATGTCTGTTTGATGTTATGTGACATCAATCTTCAGACCTATTGATGCTGTTAACAAAAGAATGTCTGTTTGATGTTATGTGACATCAATCTTTAGACCTTTGATGTTGTTAACAAAAGAATGTCTGTTTGGATGTTATGTGACATCAATCTTCAGACCTATGGATGCTGTTAACAAAAGAATGTCTGTTTGGATGTTATGTGACATAAATATTCAGACCTATTGATGCTGTTAACAAAAGAATGTCTGTTTGATGTTATGTGACATCAATCTTCAGACCTATTGATGCTGTTAACAAAAGAATGTCTGTTTGATGTTATGTGACATCAATCTTCAGACCTATGGATGCTGTTAACAAAAGAATGTCTGTTTGATGTTATGTGACATCAACTGTTAACAAAAGAATGTCTGTTTGGATGTTATGTGACATCAACTGTTAACAAAATAACGTCTGTTTGATGCTATGTGACATCAACTGCTAACAAAAGAATGTCTGTTTGATGTTATGTGACATCAACTGTTAACAAAAGAATGTCTGTTTAAATGTTATGTGACATCAACTGTTAACAAAAGAATGTCTGTTTGGATGTTATGTGACATCAGTCTTCAGACCTATTGATGCTGTTAACAAAAGAATGTCTGTTTGGATGTTATGTGACATCAGTCTTCAGACCTATTGATGCTGTTAACAAAAGAATGTCTGTTTGGATGTTATGTGACATCAATCTTCAGACCTATGGATACTGTTAACAAAAGAATGTCTGTTTGATGTTATGTGACATCAATCTTCAGACCTATTGATGCTGTTAACAAAAGAATGTCTGTTTGATGTTATGTGACATCAATCTTCAGACCTATTGATGCTGTTAACAAAAGAATGTCTGTTTGATGTTATGTGACATCAACTGTTAAGAAAAGAATGTCTGTTTGGATGTTATGTGACATCAACTGTTAACAAAAGAATGTCTGTTTAAATGTTATGTGACATCAACTGTTAACAAAAGAATGTCTGTTTGATGTTATGTGACATCAATATTCAGACCTATAGATGCTGTTAACAAATAAATGTCTGTTTGGATGTTATGTGACATCAATCTTTGGACCTATTAATGCTGTTAACAAAAGAATGTCTGTTTGGATGTTATGTGACATCAGTCTTCAGACCTATTGATGCTGTTAACAAAAGAATGTCTGGATGTTATGTGACATCAATCTTCAGACCTATGGATGCTGTTAACAAAAGAATGTCTGGATGTTATGTGACATCAACTGTTAACAAAAGAATGTCTGTTTGGATATTATGTGACATCAATATTCAGACCTATAGATGCTGTTAACAAATAAATGTCTGTTTGGATGTTATGTGACATCAATCTTCGGACCTATTAATGCTGTTAACAAAAGAATGTCTGTTTGGATGTTATGTGACATCAGTCTTCAGACCTATTGATGCTGTTAACAAATGAATGTCTGGATGTTATGTGACATCAATCTTCAGACCTATTGATGCTGTTAACAAAAGAATGTCTGTTTGGATGTTATGTGACATCAACTGTTAACAAAAGAATGTCTGTTTGGATGTTATGTGTCATCAATCTTCAGATCTATTGATGCTGTTAGCAAAAGAATGTCTGTTTGGATGTTATGTGACATCAACTGTTAACAAAAGAATGTCTGTTTGGATGTTATGTGACATTAACTGTTAACAAAAGAATGTCTGTTTGGATGTTATGTGACATCAACTGTTAACAAAAGAATGTCTGTTTGGATGTTATGTGACATCAACTGTTAAGAAAAGAATGTCTGTTTGGATGTTATGTGACATCAACTGTTAACAAAAGAATGTCTGTTTAAATGTTATGTGACATCAACTTTTAACAAAAGAATGTCTGTTTGATGTTATGTGACATCAATCTTCAGACCTATTGATGCTGTTAACAAAAGAATGTCTGTTTGGATGTTATGTGACATCAATCTTCGGACCTATTAATGCTGTTAACAAAAGAATGTCTGTTTGGATGTTATGTGACATCAATCTTCAGACCTATTGATGCTGTTAACAAAAGAATGTCTGGATGTTATGTGACATCAATCTTCAGACCTATTGATGCTGTTAACAAAAGAATGTCTGTTTGGATGTTATGTGACATCAACTGTTAACAAAAGAATGTCTGTTTGATGTTATGTGACATCAATCTTCAGACCTATTGATGCTGTTAACAAAAGAATGTCTGTTTGATGTTATGTGACATCAATCTTCAGACCTATTGATGCTGTTAACAAAAGAATGTCTGTTTGGATGTTATGTGACATCAATCTTCAGACCTATGGATACTGTTAACAAAGAATGTCTGTTTGATGTTATGTGACATCAATCTTCAGACCTATTGATGCGGTTAACAAAAGAATGTCTGTTTGATGTTATGTGACATCAATCTTCAGACCTATTGATGCTGTTAACAAAAGAATGTCTGTTTGGATGTTATGTGACATCAATCTTCAGACCTATTGATGCTGTTAACAAAAGAATGTCTGTTTGATGTTATGTGACATCAATCTTTAGACCTTTTGATGTTGTTAACAAAAGAATGTCTGTTTGGATGTTATGTGACATCAATCTTCAGACCTATGGATGCTGTTAACAAAAGAATGTCTGTTTGGATGTTATGTGACATCAATATTCAGACCTATTGATGCTGTTAACAAAAGAATGTCTGTTTGGATGTTATGTGACATCAATCTTCAGACCTATTGATGCTGTTAACAAAAGAATGTCTGTTTGGATGTTATGTGACATCAATCTTCAGACCTATGGATGCTGTTAACAAAAGAATGTCTGTTTGGATGTTATGTGACATCAACTGTTAACAAAAGAATGTCTGTTTGGATGTTATGTGACATCAACTGTTAACAAAAGAATGTCTGTTTGGATGTTATGTGACATCAACTGCTAACAAAAGAATGTCTGTTTGGATGTTATGTGACATCAACTGTTAACAAAAGAATGTCTGTTTAAATGTTATGTGACATCAACTGTTAACAAAAGAATGTCTGTTTGGATGTTATGTGACATCAATCTTCAGACCTATTGATGCTGTTAACAAAAGAATGTCTGTTTGGATGTTATGTGACATCAATCTTCAGACCTATTGATGCTGTTAACAAAAGAATGTCTGTTTGGATGTTATGTGACATCAATCTTCAGACCTATGGATACTGTTAACAAAAGAATGTCTGTTTGGATGTTATGTGACATCAATCTTCAGACCTATTGATGCTGTTAACAAAAGAATGTCTGTTTGGATGTTATGTGACATCAATCTTCAGACCTATTGATGCTGTTAACAAAAGAATGTCTGTTTGGATGTTATGTGACATCAATCTTCAGACCTATGGATACTGTTAACAAAGAATGTCTGTTTGATGTTATGTGACATCAATCTTCAGACCTATTGATGCGGTTAACAAAAGAATGTCTGTTTGGATGTTATGTGACATCAACTGTTAACAAAAGAATGTCTGTTTGGATGTTATGTAACATCAACTGTTAACAAAAAATGTCTGTTTGGATGTTATGTGACATCAATCTTCAGACCTATGAATGCTGTTAACAAAAGAATGTCTGTTTGATGTTATGTGACATCAATCTTCAGACCTATTGATGCTGTTAACAAAAGAATGTCTGTTTGGATGTTATGTGACATCAACTGTTAACAAAAGAATGTCTGTTTGGATGTTATGTGACATCAATCTTCAGACTTATGGATGCTGTTAACAAAAGAATGTCTGGATGTTATGTGACATCAACTGTTAACAAAAGAATGTCTGTTTGGATGTTATGTGACATCAATATTCAGACCTATAGATGCTGTTAACAAATGAATGTCTGTTTGGATGTTATGTGACATCAATCTTCGGACCTATTAATGCTGTTAACAAAAGAATGTCTGTTTGGATGTTATGTGACATCAGTCTTCAGACCTATTGATGCTGTTAACAAAAGAATGTCTGGATGTTATGTGACATCAATCTTCAGACCTATTGATGCTGTTAACAAAAGAATGTCTGTTTGGATGTTATGTGACATCAATCTTCAGACCTATGGATGCTGTTAACAAAAGAATGTCTGGATGTTATGTGACATCAATCTTCAGACCTATTGATGCTGTTAACAAAAGAATGTCTGATGTTATGTGACATCAATCTTCAGACCTATTGATGCTGTTAACAAAAGAATGTCTGTTTGGATGTTATGTGACATCAACTGTTAACAAAAGAATGTCTGTTTGGATGTTATGTGACATCAACTGTTAACAAAAGAATGTCTGTTTGATGTTGTGTGACATCAACTGTTAACAAAAGAATGTCTGTTTGGATGTTATGTGACATCAGTCTTCAGACCTATTGATGCTGTTAACAAAAGAATGTCTGGATGTTATGTGACATCAATCTTCAGACCTATGGATGCTGTTAACAAAAGAATGTCTGGATGTTATGTGACATCAATCTTCAGACCTATGGATGCTGTTAACAAAAGAATGTCTGTTTGGATGTTATGTGACATCAGTCTTCAGACCTATTGATGCTGTTAACAAAAGAATGTCTGGATGTTATGTGACATCAATCTTCAGACCTATGGATGCTGTTAACAAAAGAATGTCTGGATGTTATGTGACATCAACTGTTAACAAAAGAATGTCTGTTTGGATATTATGTGACATCAATATTCAGACCTATAGATGCTGTTAACAAATAAATGTCTGTTTGGATGTTATGTGACATCAATCTTCGGACCTATTAATGCTGTTAACAAAAGAATGTCTGTTTGGATGTTATGTGACATCAGTCTTCAGACCTATTGATGCTGTTAACAAAAGAATGTCTGGATGTTATGTGACATCAATCTTCAGACCTATTGATGCTGTTAACAAAAGAATGTCTGTTTGGATGTTATGTGACATTAACTGTTAACAAAAGAATGTCTGTTTGGATGTTATGTGACATCAATCTTCAGACCTATGGGTGGTGTTAACAAAAGAATGTCTGGATGTTATGTGACATCAATCTTCAGACCTATGGATGCTGTTAACAAAAGAATGTCTGGATGTTATGTGACATCAATCTTCAGACCTATTGATGCTGTTAACAAAAGAATGTTTGGATGTTATGTGACATCAACTGTTAACAAAAGAATGTCTGTTTGGATGTTATGTGACATCAATCTTCAGACCTATTGATGCTGTTAACAAAAGAATGTCTGGATGTTATGTGACATCAATCTTCAGACCTATGGATGCTGTTAACAAAAGAATGTCTGGATGTTATGTGACATCAACTGTTAACAAAAGAATGTCTGTTTGATGTTATGTGACATCAATCTTCAGACCTATTGATGCTGTTAACAAAAAATGTCTGTTTGATGTTATGTGACATCAATCTTCGGACCTATTAATGCTGTTAACAAAAGAATGTCTGTTTGGATGTTATGTGACATCAATCTTCAGACCTATTGATGCTGTTAACAAAAGAATGTCTGGATGTTATGTAACATCAATCTTCAGACCTATTGATGCTGTTAACAAAAGAATGTCTGTTTGGATGTTATGTGACATCAACTGTTAACAAAAGAATGTCTGTTTGATGTTATGTGACATCAATCTTCAGACCTATGGATGCTGTTAACAAAAGAATGTCTGGATGTTATGTGACATCAATCTTCAGACCTATGGATGCTGTTAACAAAAGAATGTCTGGATGTTATGTGACATCAATCTTCAGACCTATTGATGCTGTTAACAAAAGAATGTTTGGATGTTATGTGACATCAACTGTTAACAAAAGAATGTCTGTTTGGATGTTATGTGACATCAATCTTCAGACCTATTGATGCTGTTAACAAAAGAATGTTTGTTTGGATGTTATGTGACATCAATCTTCAGACCTATGGATGCTGTTAACAAAAGAATGTCTGTTTGGATGTTATGTGACATCAATCTTCAGACCTATTGATGCTGTTAACAAAAGAATGTCTGTTTGGATGTTATGTGACATCAACTGTTAACAAAAGAATGTCTGTTTGATGTTATGTGACATCAATCTTCAGACCTATTGATGCTGTTAACAAAAGAATGTCTGTTTGATGTTATGTGACATCAATCTTCAGACCTATTGATGCTGTTAACAAAAGAATGTCTGTTTGGATGTTATGTGACATCAATCTTCAGACCTATGGATACTGTTAACAAAGAATGTCTGTTTGGATGTTATGTGACATCAATCTTCAGACCTATTGATGCGGTTAACAAAAGAATGTCTGTTTGGATGTTATGTGACATCAACTGTTAACAAAAAAAGTGTCTGTTTGGATGTTATGTAACATCAACTGTTAACAAAAAATGTCTGTTTGGATGTTATGTGACATCAATCTTCAGACCTATGAATGCTGTTAACAAAAGAATGTCTGTTTGGATGTTATGTGACATCAATCTTCAGACCTATTGATGCTGTTAACAAAAGAATGTCTGTTTGGATGTTATGTGACATCAACTGTTAACAAAAGAATGTCTGTTTGGATGTTATGTGACATCAATCTTCAGACTTATGGATGCTGTTAACAAAAGAATGTCTGGATGTTATGTGACATCAACTGTTAACAAAAGAATGTCTGTTTGGATGTTATGTGACATCAATATTCAGACCTATAGATGCTGTTAACAAATGAATGTCTGTTTGGATGTTATGTGACATCAATCTTCGGACCTATTAATGCTGTTAACAAAAGAATGTCTGTTTGGATGTTATGTGACATCAATCTTCAGACCTATTGATGCTGTTAACAAAAGAATGTCTGGATGTTATGTGACATCAATCTTCAGACCTATTGATGCTGTTAACAAAAGAATGTCTGTTTGGATGTTATGTGACATCAATCTTCAGACCTATTGATGCTGTTAACAAAAGAATGTCTGGATGTTATGTGACATCAATCTTCAGACCTATTGATGCTGTTAACAAAAGAATGTCTGGATGTTATGTGACATCAATCTTCAGACCTATTGATGCTGTTAACAAAAGAATGTCTGTTTGGATGTTATGTGACATCAACTGTTAACAAAAGAATGTCTGTTTGGATGTTATGTGACATCAATCTTCAGACCTATGGATGCTGTTAACAAAAGAATGTCTGTTTGGATGTTATGTGACATAAATATTCAGACCTATTGATGCTGTTAACAAAAGAATGTCTGTTTGATGTTATGTGACATCAATCTTCAGACCTATTGATGCTGTTAACAAAAGAATGTCTGTTTGGATGTTATGTGACATCAATCTTCAGACCTATGGATGCTGTTAACAAAAGAATGTCTGTTTGGATGTTATGTGACATCAACTGTTAACAAAAGAATGTCTGTTTGGATGTTATGTGACATCAACTGTTAACAAAATAACGTCTGTTTGGATGCTATGTGACATCAACTGCTAACAAAAGAATGTCTGTTTGGATGTTATGTGACATCAACTGTTAACAAAAGAATGTCTGTTTAAATGTTATGTGACATCAACTGTTAACAAAAGAATGTCTGTTTGGATGTTATGTGACATCAGTCTTCAGACCTATTGATGCTGTTAACAAAAGAATGTCTGTTTGGATGTTATGTGACATCAATCTTCAGACCTATTGATGCTGTTAACAAAAGAATGTCTGTTTGGATGTTATGTGACATCAATCTTCAGACCTATGGATACTGTTAACAAAAGAATGTCTGTTTGGATGTTATGTGACATCAATCTTCAGACCTATTGATGCTGTTAACAAAAGAATGTCTGTTTGGATGTTATGTGACATCAATCTTCAGACCTATTGATGCTGTTAACAAAAGAATGTCTGTTTGGATGTTATGTGACATCAACTGTTAACAAAAAAGAATGTCTGTTTGGATGTTATGTGACATCAACTGTTAACAAAAGAATGTCTGTTTAAATGTTATGTGACATCAACTGTTAACAAAAGAATGTCTGTTTGGATGTTATGTGACATCAATCTTCAGACCTATAGATGCTGTTAACAAATAAATGTCTGTTTGGATGTTATGTGACATCAATCTTCGGACCTATTAATGCTGTTAACAAAAGAATGTCTGTTTGGATGTTATGTGACATCAGTCTTCAGACCTATTGATGCTGTTAACAAAAGAATGTCTGGATGTTATGTGACATCAATCTTCAGACCTATGGATGCTGTTAACAAAAGAATGTCTGGATGTTATGTGACATCAACTGTTAACAAAAGAATGTCTGTTTGGATGTTATGTGACATCAATATTCAGACCTATAGATGCTGTTAACAAATAAATGTCTGTTTGGATGTTATGTGACATCAATCTTCGGACCTATTAATGCTGTTAAGAAAAGATGTCTGTTTGGATGTTATGTGACATCAGTCTTCAGACCTATTGATGCTGTTAACAAAAGAATGTCTGGATGTTATGTGACATCAATCTTCAGACCTATTGATGCTGTTAACAAAAGAATGTCTGTTTGATGTTATGTGACATTAACTGTTAACAAAAGAATGTCTGTTTGGATGTTATGTGACATCAATCTTCAGACCTATGGGTGGTGTTAACAAAAGAATGTCTGGATGTTATGTGACATCAATCTTCAGACCTATGGATGCTGTTAACAAAAGAATGTCTGGATGTTATGTGACATCAATCTTCAGACCTATTGATGCTGTTAACAAAAGAATGTTTGATGTTATGTGACATCAACTGTTAACAAAAGAATGTCTGTTTGATGTTATGTGACATCAATCTTCAGACCTATTGATGCTGTTAACAAAAGAATGTCTGTTTGATGTTATGTGACATCAATCTTCAGACCTATTGATGCTGTTAACAAAAGAATGTCTGTTTGGATGTTATGTGACATCAATCTTCAGACCTATTGATGCTGTTAACAAAAGAATGTCTGTTTGGATGTTATGTGACATCAACTGTTAACAAAAGAATGTCTGTTTGGATGTTATGTGACATCAATCTTCAGACCTATTGATGCTGTTAACAAAAGAATGTCTGTTTGGATGTTATGTGACATCAATCTTCAGACCTATTGATGCTGTTAACAAAAGAATGTCTGTTTGGATGTTATGTGACATCAATCTTCAGACCTATGGATACTGTTAACAAAGAATGTCTGTTTGGATGTTATGTGACATCAATCTTCAGACCTATTGATGCTGTTAACAAAAGAATGTCTGTTTGGATGTTATGTGACATCAACTGTTAACAAAAGAATGTCTGTTTGGATGTTATGTAACATCAACTGTTAACAAAAAATGTCTGTTTGGATGTTATGTGACATCAATCTTCAGACCTATGAATGCTGTTAACAAAAGAATGTCTGTTTGATGTTATGTGACATCAATCTTCAGACCTATTGATGCTGTTAACAAAAGAATGTCTGTTTGGATGTTATGTGACATCAACTGTTAACAAAAGAATGTCTGTTTGGATGTTATGTGACATCAATCTTCAGACTTATGGATGCTGTTAACAAAAGAATGTCTGGATGTTATGTGACATCAACTGTTAACAAAAGAATGTCTGTTTGGATGTTATGTGACATCAATATTCAGACCTATAGATGCTGTTAACAAATAAATGTCTGTTTGGATGTTATGTGACATCAATCTTCGGACCTATTAATGCTGTTAACAAAAGAATGTCTGTTTGGATGTTATGTGACATCAGTCTTCAGACCTATTGATGCTGTTAACAAAAGAATGTCTGGATGTTATGTGACATCAATCTTCAGACCTATTGATGCTGTTAACAAAAGAATGTCTGTTTGGATGTTATGTGACATCAATCTTCAGACCTATGGATGCTGTTAACAAAAGAATGTCTGGATGTTATGTGACATCAATCTTCAGACCTATTGATGCTGTTAACAAAAGAATGTCTGGATGTTATGTGACATCAATCTTCAGACCTATTGATGCTGTTAACAAAAGAATGTCTGTTTGGATGCTATGTGACATCAACTGTTAACAAAAGAATGTTTGTTTGGATGTTATGTGACATCAACTGTTAACAAAAGAATGTCTGTTTGGATGTTGTGTGACATCAACTGTTAACAAAAGAATGTCTGTTTGGATGTTATGTGACATCAATCTTCAGACCTATTGATGCTGTTAACAAAAGAATGTCTGGATGTTATGTGACATCAATCTTCAGACCTATGGATGCTGTTAACAAAAGAATGTCTGGATGTTATGTGACATCAATCTTCAGACCTATGGATGCTGTTAACAAAAGAATGTCTGTTTGGATGTTATGTGACATCAGTCTTCAGACCTATTGATGCTGTTAACAAAAGAATGTCTGGATGTTATGTGACATCAATCTTCAGACCTATGGATGCTGTTAACAAAAGAATGTCTGGATGTTATCTGACATCAACTGTTAACAAAAGAATGTCTGTTTGGATGTTATGTGACATCAACTGTTAAGAAAAGAATGTCTGTTTGGATGTTATGTGACATCAACTGTTAACAAAAGAATGTCTGTTTAAATGTTATGTGACATCAACTTTTAACAAAAGAATGTCTGTTTGGATGTTATGTGACATCAATCTTCAGACCTATTGATGCTGTTAACAAAAGAATGTCTGTTTGGATGTTATGTGACATCAATCTTCGGACCTATTAATGCTGTTAACAAAAGAATGTCTGTTTGGATGTTATGTGACATCAGTCTTCAGACCTATTGATGCTGTTA
The DNA here is from genome assembly GCF_004210375.1 of Tachypleus tridentatus. Taxonomy (NCBI): domain Eukaryota; kingdom Metazoa; phylum Arthropoda; class Merostomata; order Xiphosura; family Limulidae; genus Tachypleus; species Tachypleus tridentatus. The sequence continues at coordinate 116,180,962 of NC_134831.1, forward strand.
ACAAAAGAATGTCTGGATGTTATGTGACATCAATCTTCAGACCTATTGATGCTGTTAACAAAAGAATGTCTGTTTGGATGTTATGTGACATCAACTGTTAACAAAAGAATGTCTGTTTGGATGTTATGTGACATCAATCTTCAGACCTATTGATGCTGTTAACAAAAGAATGTCTGTTTGGATGTTATGTGACATCAATCTTCAGACCTATTGATGCTGTTAACAAAAGAATGTCTGTTTGGATGTTATGTGACATCAATCTTCAGACCTATGGATACTGTTAACAAAGAATGTCTGTTTGGATGTTATGTGACATCAATCTTCAGACCTATTGATGCTGTTAACAAAAGAATGTCTGTTTGGATGTTATGTGACATCAATCTTCAGACCTATTGATGCTGTTAACAAAAGAATGTCTGTTTGGATGTTATGTGACATCAATCTTCAGACCTATTGATGCTGTTAACAAAAGAATGTCTGTTTGGATGTTATGTGACATCAATCTTTAGACCTTTTGATGTTGTTAACAAAAGAATGTCTGTTTGGATGTTATGTGACATCAATCTTCAGACCTATGGATGCTGTTAACAAAAGAATGTCTGTTTGGATGTTATGTGACATAAATATTCAGACCTATTGATGCTGTTAACAAAAGAATGTCTGTTTGGATGTTATGTGACATCAATCTTCAGACCTATTGATGCGGTTAACAAAAGAATGTCTGTTTGGATGTTATGTGACATCAATCTTCAGACCTATGGATGCTGTTAACAAAAGAATGTCTGTTTGGATGTTATGTGACATCAACTGTTAACAAAAGAATGTCTGTTTGGATGTTATGTGACATCAACTGTTAACAAAATAACGTCTGTTTGGATGCTATGTGACATCAACTGCTAACAAAAGAATGTCTGTTTGGATGTTATGTGACATCAACTGTTAACAAAAGAATGTCTGTTTAAATGTTATGTGACATCAACTGTTAACAAAAGAATGTCTGTTTGGATGTTATGTGACATCAGTCTTCAGACCTATTGATGCTGTTAACAAAAGAATGTCTGTTTGGATGTTATGTGACATCAGTCTTCAGACCTATTGATGCTGTTAACAAAAGAATGTCTGTTTGGATGTTATGTGACATCAATCTTCAGACCTATGGATACTGTTAACAAAAGAATGTCTGTTTGGATGTTATGTGACATCAATCTTCAGACCTATTGATGCTGTTAACAAAAGAATGTCTGTTTGGATGTTATGTGACATCAATCTTCAGACCTATTGATGCTGTTAACAAAAGAATGTCTGTTTGGATGTTATGTGACATCAACTGTTAAGAAAAGAATGTCTGTTTGGATGTTATGTGACATCAACTGTTAACAAAAGAATGTCTGTTTAAATGTTATGTGACATCAACTGTTAACAAAAGAATGTCTGTTTGGATGTTATGTGACATCAATATTCAGACCTATAGATGCTGTTAACAAATAAATGTCTGTTTGGATGTTATGTGATATCAATCTTCGGACCTATTAATGCTGTTAACAAAAGAATGTCTGTTTGGATGTTATGTGACATCAGTCTTCAGACCTATTGATGCTGTTAACAAAAGAATGTCTGGATGTTATGTGACATCAATCTTCAGACCTATGGATGCTGTTAACAAAAGAATGTCTGGATGTTATGTGACATCAACTGTTAACAAAAGAATGTCTGTTTGGATATTATGTGACATCAATATTCAGACCTATAGATGCTGTTAACAAATAAATGTCTGTTTGGATGTTATGTGACATCAATCTTCGGACCTATTAATGCTGTTAAGAAAAGAATGTCTGGATGTTATGTGACATCAATCTTCAGACCTATTGATGCTGTTAACAAAACAATGTCTGTTTGGATGTTATGTGACATCAACTGTTAACAAAAGAATGTCTGTTTGGATGTTATGTGTCATCAATCTTCAGATCTATTAATGCTGTTAGCAAAAGAATGTCTGTTTGGATGTTATGTGACATCAACTGTTAACAAAAGAATGTCTGTTTGGATGTTATGTGACATTAACTGTTAACAAAAGAATGTCTGTTTGGATGTTATCTGACATCAACTGTTAACAAAAGAATGTCTGTTTGGATGTTATGTGACATCAACTGTTAAGAAAAGAATGTCTGTTTGGATGTTATGTGACATCAACTGTTAACAAAAGAATGTCTGTTTAAATGTTATGTGACATCAACTTTTAACAAAAGAATGTCTGTTTGGATGTTATGTGACATCAATCTTCAGACCTATTGATGCTGTTAACAAAAGAATGTCTGTTTGGATGTTATGTGACATCAATCTTCGGACCTATTAATGCTGTTAACAAAAGAATGTCTGTTTGGATGTTATGTGACATCAGTCTTCAGACCTATTGATGCTGTTAACAAAAGAATGTCTGGATGTTATGTGACATCAATCTTCAGACCTATGGATGCTGTTAACAAAAGAATGTCTGGATGTTATGTGACATCAACTGTTAACAAAAGAATGTCTGTTTGGATATTATGTGACATCAATATTCAGACCTATAGATGCTGTTAACAAATAAATGTCTGTTTGGATGTTATGTGACATCAATCTTCGGACCTATTAATGCTGTTAAGAAAAGAATGTCTGGATGTTATGTGACATCAATCTTCAGACCTATTGATGCTGTTAACAAAACAATGTCTGTTTGGATGTTATGTGACATCAACTGTTAACAAAAGAATGTCTGTTTGGATGTTATGTGACATCAATCTTCAGATCTATTAATGCGGTTAGCAAAAGAATGTCTGTTTGGATGTTATGTGACATCAACTGTTAACAAAAGAATGTCTGTTTGGATGTTATGTGACATTAACTGTTAACAAAAGAATGTCTGTTTGGATGTTATCTGACATCAACTGTTAACAAAAGAATGTCTGTTTGGATGTTATGTGACATCAACTGTTAAGAAAAGAATGTCTGTTTGGATGTTATGTGACATCAACTGTTAACAAAAGAATGTCTGTTTAAATGTTATGTGACATCAACTTTTAACAAAAGAATGTCTGTTTGGATGTTATGTGACATCAATCTTCAGACCTATTGATGCTGTTAACAAAAGAATGTCTGTTTGGATGTTATGTGACATCAATCTTCGGACCTATTAATGCTGTTAACAAAAGAATGTCTGTTTGGATGTTATGTGACATCAGTCTTCAGACCTATTGATGCTGTTAACAAAAGAATGTCTGGATGTTATGTGACATCAATCTTCAGACCTATTGATGCTGTTAACAAAAGAATGTCTGTTTGGATGTTATGTGACATCAACTGTTAACAAAAGAATGTCTGTTTGGATGTTATGTGACATCAATCTTCAGACCTATTGATGCTGTTAACAAAAGAATGTCTGTTTGGATGTTATGTGACATCAATCTTCAGACCTATTGATGCTGTTAACAAAAGAATGTCTGTTTGGATGTTATGTGACATCAATCTTCAGACCTATGGATACTGTTAACAAAGAATGTCTGTTTGGATGTTATGTGACATCAATCTTCAGACCTATTGATGCGGTTAACAAAAGAATGTCTGTTTGGATGTTATGTGACATCAATCTTCAGACCTATTGATGCTGTTAACAAAAGAATGTCTGTTTGGATGTTATGTGACATCAATCTTCAGACCTATTGATGCTGTTAACAAAAGAATGTCTGTTTGGATGTTATGTGACATCAATCTTTAGACCTTTGATGTTGTTAACAAAAGAATGTCTGTTTGGATGTTATGTGACATCAATCTTCAGACCTATGGATGCTGTTAACAAAAGAATGTCTGTTTGGATGTTATGTGACATAAATATTCAGACCTATTGATGCTGTTAACAAAAGAATGTCTGTTTGGATGTTATGTGACATCAATCTTCAGACCTATTGATGCTGTTAACAAAAGAATGTCTGTTTGGATGTTATGTGACATCAATCTTCAGACCTATGGATGCTGTTAACAAAAGAATGTCTGTTTGGATGTTATGTGACATCAACTGTTAACAAAAGAATGTCTGTTTGGATGTTATGTGACATCAACTGTTAACAAAATAACGTCTGTTTGGATGTTATGTGACATCAACTGCTAACAAAAGAATGTCTGTTTGGATGTTATGTGACATCAACTGTTAACAAAAGAATGTCTGTTTGGATGTTATGTGACATCAACTGTTAACAAAAGAATGTCTGTTTAAATGTTATGTGACATCAACTGTTAACAAAAGAATGTCTGTTTGGATGTTATGTGACATCAGTCTTCAGACCTATTGATGCTGTTAACAAAAGAATGTCTGTTTGGATGTTATGTGACATCAGTCTTCAGACCTATTGATGCTGTTAACAAAAGAATGTCTGTTTGGATGTTATGTGACATCAATCTTCAGACCTATGGATACTGTTAACAAAAGAATGTCTGTTTGGATGTTATGTGACATCAATCTTCAGACCTATTGATGCTGTTAACAAAAGAATGTCTGTTTGGATGTTATGTGACATCAATCTTCAGACCTATTGATGCTGTTAACAAAAGAATGTCTGTTTGGATGTTATGTGACATCAACTGTTAAGAAAAGAATGTCTGTTTGGATGTTATGTGACATCAACTGTTAACAAAAGAATGTCTGTTTAAATGTTATGTGACATCAACTGTTAACAAAAGAATGTCTGTTTGGATGTTATGTGACATCAATATTCAGACCTATAGATGCTGTTAACAAATAAATGTCTGTTTGGATGTTATGTGACATCAATCTTCGGACCTATTAATGCTGTTAACAAAAGAATGTCTGTTTGGATGTTATGTGACATCAGTCTTCAGACCTATTGATGCTGTTAACAAAAGAATGTCTGGATGTTATGTGACATCAATCTTCAGACCTATGGATGCTGTTAACAAAAGAATGTCTGGATGTTATGTGACATCAACTGTTAACAAAAGAATGTCTGTTTGGATGTTATGTGACATCAATATTCAGACCTATAGATGCTGTTAACAAATAAATGTCTGTTTGGATGTTATGTGACATCAATCTTCGGACCTATTAATGCTGTTAACAAAAGAATGTCTGGATGTTATGTGACATCAATCTTCAGACCTATTGATGCTGTTAACAAAACAATGTCTGTTTGGATGTTATGTGACATCAACTGTTAACAAAAGAATGTCTGTTTGGATGTTATGTGACATCAATCTTCAGATCTATTAATGCGGTTAACAAAAGAATGTCTGTTTGGATGTTATGTGACATCAACTGTTAACAAAAGAATGTCTGTTTGGATGTTATGTGACATTAACTGTTAACAAAAGAATGTCTGTTTGGATGTTATGTGACATCAACTGTTAACAAAAAGAATGTCTGTTTGGATGTTATGTGACATCAACTGTTAAGAAAAGAATGTCTGTTTGGATGTTATGTGACATCAACTGTTAACAAAAGAATGTCTGTTTAAATGTTATGTGACATCAACTTTTAACAAAAGAATGTCTGTTTGGATGTTATGTGACATCAATCTTCAGACCTATTGATGCTGTTAACAAAAGAATGTCTGTTTGGATGTTATGTGACATCAATCTTCGGACCTATTAATGCTGTTAACAAAAGAATGTCTGTTTGGATGTTATGTGACATCAGTCTTCAGACCTATTGATGCTGTTAACAAAAGAATGTCTGGATGTTATGTGACATCAATCTTCAGACCTATGGATGCTGTTAACAAAAGAATGTCTGGATGTTATGTGACATCAACTGTTAACAAAAGAATGTCTGTTTGGATGTTATGTGACATCAATATTCAGACCTATAGATGCTGTTAACAAATAAATGTCTGTTTGGATGTTATGTGACATCAATCTTCGGACCTATTGATGCTGTTAAGAAAAGAATGTCTGGATGTTATGTGACATCAATCTTCAGACCTATTGATGCTGTTAACAAAAGAATGTCTGTTTGGATGTTATGTGACATCAACTGTTAACAAAAGAATGTCTGTTTGGATGTTATGTGACATCAATCTTCAGATCTATTGATGCTGTTAACAAAAGAATGTCTGTTTGGATGTTATGTGACATCAACTGTTAACAAAAGAATGTCTGTTTGGATGTTATGTGACATTAACTGTTAACAAAAGAATGTCTGTTTGGATGTTATCTGACATCAACTGTTAACAAAAGAATGTCTGTTTGGATGTTATGTGACATCAACTGTTAAGAAAAGAATGTCTGTTTGGATGTTATGTGACATCAACTGTTAACAAAAGAATGTCTGTTTAAATGTTATGTGACATCAACTTTTAACAAAAGAATGTCTGTTTGGATGTTATGTGACATCAATCTTCAGACCTATTGATGCTGTTAACAAAAGAATGTCTGTTTGGATGTTATGTGACATCAATCTTCGGACCTATTAATGCTGTTAACAAAAGAATGTCTGTTTGGATGTTATGTGACATCAGTCTTCAGACCTATTGATGCTGTTAACAAAAGAATGTCTGGATGTTATGTGACATCAATCTTCAGACCTATTGATGCTGTTAACAAAAGAATGTCTGTTTGGATGTTATGTGACATCAACTGTTAACAAAAGAATGTCTGTTTGGATGTTATGTGACATCAATCTTCAGACCTATTGATGCTGTTAACAAAAGAATGTCTGTTTGGATGTTATGTGACATCAATCTTCAGACCTATTGATGCTGTTAACAAAAGAATGTCTGTTTGGATGTTATGTGACATCAATCTTCAGACCTATGGATACTGTTAACAAAGAATGTCTGTTTGGATGTTATGTGACATCAATCTTCAGACCTATTGATGCGGTTAACAAAAGAATGTCTGTTTGGATGTTATGTGACATCAATCTTCAGACCTATTGATGCTGTTAACAAAAGAATGTCTGTTTGGATGTTATGTGACATCAATCTTCAGACCTATTGATGCTGTTAACAAAAGAATGTCTGTTTGGATGTTATGTGACATCAATCTTTAGACCTTTTGATGTTGTTAACAAAAGAATGTCTGTTTGGATGTTATGTGACATCAGTCTTCAGACCTATTGATGCTGTTAACAAAAGAATGTCTGGATGTTATGTGACATCAATCTTCAGACCTATGGATGCTGTTAACAAAAGAATGTCTGGATGTTATGTGACATCAACTGTTAACAAAAGAATGTCTGTTTGGATATTATGTGACATCAATATTCAGACCTATAGATGCTGTTAACAAATAAATGTCTGTTTGGATGTTATGTGACATCAATCTTCGGACCTATTAATGCTGTTAACAAAAGAATGTCTGGATGTTATGTGACATCAATCTTCAGACCTATTGATGCTGTTAACAAAACAATGTCTGTTTGGATGTTATGTGACATCAACTGTTAACAAAAGAATGTCTGTTTGGATGTTATGTGACATCAATCTTCAGATCTATTAATGCTGTTAACAAAAGAATGTCTGTTTGGATGTTATGTGACATCAACTGTTAACAAAAGAATGTCTGTTTGGATGTTATGTGACATTAACTGTTAACAAAAGAATGTCTGTTTGGATGTTATGTGACATCAACTGTTAAGAAAAGAATGTCTGTTTGGATGTTATGTGACATCAACTGTTAAGAAAAGAATGTCTGTTTGGATGTTATGTGACATCAACTGTTAACAAAAGAATGTCTGTTTAAATGTTATGTGACATCAACTTTTAACAAAAGAATGTCTGTTTGGATGTTATGTGACATCAATCTTCAGACCTATTGATGCTGTTAACAAAAGAATGTCTGTTTGGATGTTATGTGACATCAATCTTCGGACCTATTAATGCTGTTAACAAAAGAATGTCTGTTTGGATGTTATGTGACATCAGTCTTCAGACCTATTGATGCTGTTAACAAAAGAATGTCTGGATGTTATGTGACATCAATCTTCAGACCTATGGATGCTGTTAACAAAAGAATGTCTGGATGTTATGTGACATCAACTGTTAACAAAAGAATGTCTGTTTGGATGTTATGTGACATCAATATTCAGACCTATAGATGCTGTTAACAAATAAATGTCTGTTTGGATGTTATGTGACATCAATCTTCGGACCTATTAATGCTGTTAAGAAAAGAATGTCTGGATGTTATGTGACATCAATCTTCAGACCTATTGATGCTGTTAACAAAACAATGTCTGTTTGGATGTTATGTGACATCAACTGTTAACAAAAGAATGTCTGTTTGGATGTTATGTGACATCAATCTTCAGATCTATTAATGCGGTTAACAAAAGAATGTCTGTTTGGATGTTATGTGACATCAACTGTTAACAAAAGAATGTCTGTTTGGATGTTATGTGACATTAACTGTTAACAAAAGAATGTCTGTTTGGATGTTATGTGACATCAACTGTTAAGAAAAGAATGTCTGTTTGGATGTTATGTGACATCAACTGTTAAGAAAAGAATGTCTGTTTGGATGTTATGTGACATCAACTGTTAACAAAAGAATGTCTGTTTAAATGTTATGTGACATCAACTTTTAACAAAAGAATGTCTGTTTGGATGTTATGTGACATCAATCTTCAGACCTATTGATGCTGTTAACAAAAGAATGTCTGTTTGGATGTTATGTGACATCAATCTTCAGACCTATGGATGCTGTTAACAAAAGAATGTCTGGATGTTATGTGACATCAATCTTCAGACCTATTGATGCTGTTAACAAAAGAATGTCTGGATGTTATGTGACATCAATCTTCAGACCTATTGATGCTGTTAACAAAAGAATGTCTGTTTGGATGCTATGTGACATCAACTGTTAACAAAAGAATGTCTGTTTGGATGTTATGTGACATCAACTGTTAACAAAAGAATGTCTGTTTGGATGTTATGTGACATCAACTGTTAACTGTTAAAAAGAATGTCTGTTTGGATGTTATGTGACATCAATCTTCAGACCTATTGATGCTGTTAACAAAAGAATGTCTGGATGTTATGTGACATCAATCTTCAGACCTATTGATGCTGTTAACAAAAGAATGTCTGTTTGGATGTTATGTGACATCAATCTTCAGACCTATGGATGCTGTTAACAAAAGAATGTCTGTTTGGATGTTATGTGACATCAATCTTCAGACCTATTGATGCTGTTAACAAAAGAATGTCTGTTTGGATGTTATGTGACATCAATCTTCAGACCTATGGATGCTGTTAACAAAAGAATGTCTGGATGTTATGTGACATCAACTGTTAACAAAAGAATGTCTGTTTGGATGTTATGTGACATCAACTGTTAAGAAAAGAATGTCTGTTTGGATGTTATGTGACATCAACTGTTAACAAAAGAATGTCTGTTTAAATGTTATGTGACATCAACTTTTAACAAAAGAATGTCTGTTTGGATGTTATGTGACATCAATCTTCAGACCTATTGATGCTGTTAACAAAAGAATGTCTGTTTGGATGTTATGTGACATCAATCTTCGGACCTATTAATGCTGTTAACAAAAGAATGTCTGTTTGGATGTTATGTGACATCAATCTTCAGACCTATTGATGCTGTTAACAAAAGAATGTCTGGATGTTATGTGACATCAATCTTCAGACCTATTGATGCTGTTAACAAAAGAATGTCTGTTTGGATGTTATGTGACATCAACTGTTAACAAAAGAATGTCTGTTTGGATGTTATGTGACATCAATCTTCAGACCTATTGATGCTGTTAACAAAAGAATGTCTGTTTGGATGTTATGTGACATCAATCTTCAGACCTATTGATGCTGTTAACAAAAGAATGTCTGTTTGGATGTTATGTGACATCAATCTTCAGACCTATGGATACTGTTAACAAAAGAATGTCTGTTTGGATGTTATGTGACATCAATCTTCAGACCTATTGATGCTGTTAACAAAAGAATGTCTGTTTGGATGTTATGTGACATCAATCTTCAGACCTATTGATGCTGTTAACAAAAGAATGTCTGTTTGGATGTTATGTGACATCAATCTTCAGACCTATTGATGCTGTTAACAAAAGAATGTCTGTTTGGATGTTATGTGACATCAATCTTTAGACCTTTTGATGTTGTTAACAAAAGAATGTCTGTTTGGATGTTATGTGACATCAATCTTCAGACCTATGGATGCTGTTAACAAAAGAATGTCTGTTTGGATGTTATGTGACATCAATCTTCAGACCTATTGATGCTGTTAACAAAAGAATGTCTGTTTGGATGTTATGTGACATCAATCTTCAGACCTATTGATGCTGTTAACAAAAGAATGTCTGTTTGGATGTTATGTGACATCAATCTTCAGACCTATGGATGCTGTTAACAAAAGAATGTCTGTTTGGATGTTATGTGACATCAACTGTTAACAAAAGAATGTCTGTTTGGATGTTATGTGACATCAACTGTTAACAAAATAACGTCTGTTTGGATGCTATGTGACATCAACTGCTAACAAAAGAATGTCTGTTTGGATGTTATGTGACATCAACTGTTAACAAAAGAATGTCTGTTTAAATGTTATGTGACATCAACTGTTAACAAAAGAATGTCTGTTTGGATGTTATGTGACATCAAGTCTTCAGACCTATTGATGCTGTTAACAAAAGAATGTCTGTTTGGATGTTATGTGACATCAATCTTCAGACCTATTGATGCTGTTAACAAAAGAATGTCTGTTTGGATGTTATGTGACATCAATCTTCAGACCTATGGATACTGTTAACAAAAGAATGTCTGTTTGGATGTTATGTGACATCAATCTTCAGACCTATTGATGCTGTTAACAAAAGAATGTCTGTTTGGATGTTATGTGACATCAATCTTCAGACCTATTGATGCTGTTAACAAAAGAATGTCTGTTTGGATGTTATGTGACATCAACTGTTAACAAAAGAATGTCTGTTTGGATGTTATGTGACATCAACTGTTAACAAAAGAATGTCTGTTTAAATGTTATGTGACATCAACTGTTAACAAAAGAATGTCTGTTTGGATGTTATGTGACATCAATCTTCAGACCTATAGATGCTGTTAACAAATAAATGTCTGTTTGGATGTTATGTGACATCAATCTTCGGACCTATTAATGCTGTTAACAAAAGAATGTCTGTTTGGATGTTATGTGACATCAGTCTTCAGACCTATTGATGCTGTTAACAAAAGAATGTCTGGATGTTATGTGACATCAATCTTCAGACCTATGGATGCTGTTAACAAAAGAATGTCTGGATGTTATGTGACATCAACTGTTAACAAAAGAATGTCTGTTTGGATGTTATGTGACATCAATATTCAGACCTATAGATGCTGTTAACAAATAAATGTCTGTTTGGATGTTATGTGACATCAATCTTCGGACCTATTAATGCTGTTAACAAAAAGAATGTCTGGATGTTATGTGACATCAATCTTCAGACCTATTGATGCTGTTAACAAAAGAATGTCTGTTTGGATGTTATGTGACATCAACTGTTAACAAAAGAATGTCTGTTTGGATGTTATGTGACATCAATCTTCAGACCTATTGATGCTGTTAACAAAAGAATGTCTGTTTGGATGTTATGTGACATCAACTGTTAACAAAAGAATGTCTGTTTGGATGTTATGTGACATTAACTGTTAACAAAAGAATGTCTGTTTGGATGTTATGTGACATCAACTGTTAACAAAAGAATGTCTGTTTGGATGTTATGTGACATCAACTGTTAAGAAAAGAATGTCTGTTTGGATGTTATGTGACATCAACTGTTAACAAAAGAATGTCTGTTTAAATGTTATGTGACATCAACTTTTAACAAAAGAATGTCTGTTTGGATGTTATGTGACATCAATCTTCAGACCTATTGATGCTGTTAACAAAAGAATGTCTGTTTGGATGTTATGTGACATCAATCTTCAGACCTATTAATGCTGTTAACAAAAGAATGTCTGTTTGGATGTTATGTGACATCAATCTTCAGACCTATTGATGCTGTTAACAAAAGAATGTCTGGATGTTATGTGACATCAATCTTCAGACCTATGGATGCTGTTAACAAAAGAATGTCTGGATGTTATGTGACATCAACTGTTAACAAAAGAATGTCTGTTTGGATGTTATGTGACATCAATATTCAGACCTATAGATGCTGTTAACAAATAAATGTCTGTTTGGATGTTATGTGACATCAATCTTCGGACCTATTAATGCTGTTAACAAAAGAATGTCTGGATGTTATGTGACATCAATCTTCGAACCTATTGATGCTGTTAACAAAAGAATGTCTGTTTGGATGTTATGTGACATCAACTGTTAACAAAAGAATGTCTGTTTGGATGTTATGTGACATCAATCTTCAGACCTATTGATGCTGTTAACAAAAGAATGTCTGTTTGGATGTTATGTGACATCAACTGTTAACAAAAGAATGTCTGTTTGGATGTTATGTGACATTAACTGTTAACAAAAGAATGTCTGTTTGGATGTTATCTGACATCAACTGTTAACAAAAGAATGTCTGTTTGGATGTTATGTGACATCAACTGTTAAGAAAAAGAATGTCTGTTTGGATGTTATGTGACATCAACTGTTAACAAAAGAATGTCTGTTTAAATGTTATGTGACATCAACTTTAACAAAAGAATGTCTGTTTGGATGTTATGTGACATCAATCTTCAGACCTATTGATGCTGTTAACAAAAGAATGTCTGTTTGGATGTTATGTGACATCAATCTTCGGACCTATTAATGCTGTTAACAAAAGAATGTCTGTTTGGATGTTATGTGACATCAATCTTCAGACCTATTGATGCTGTTAACAAAAGAATGTCTGGATGTTATGTGACATCAATCTTCAGACCTATTGATGCTGTTAACAAAAGAATGTCTGTTTGGATGTTATGTGACATCAACTGTTAACAAAAGAATGTCTGTTTGGATGTTATGTGACATCAATCTTCAGACCTATTGATGCTGTTAACAAAAGAATGTCTGTTTGGATGTTATGTGACATCAATCTTCAGACCTATTGATGCTGTTAACAAAAGAATGTCTGTTTGGATGTTATGTGACATCAATCTTCAGACCTATGGATACTGTTAACAAAGAATGTCTGTTTGGATGTTATGTGACATCAATCTTCAGACCTATTGATGCGGTTAACAAAAGAATGTCTGTTTGGATGTTATGTGACATCAATCTTCAGACCTATTGATGCTGTTAACAAAAGAATGTCTGTTTGGATGTTATGTGACATCAATCTTCAGACCTATTGATGCTGTTAACAAAAGAATGTCTGTTTGGATGTTATGTGACATCAATCTTTAGACCTTTTGATGTTGTTAACAAAAGAATGTCTGTTTGGATGTTATGTGACATCAATCTTCAGACCTATGGATGCTGTTAACAAAAGAATGTCTGTTTGGATGTTATGTGACATAAATATTCAGACCTATTGATGCTGTTAACAAAAGAATGTCTGTTTGGATGTTATGTGACATCAATCTTCAGACCTATTGATGCTGTTAACAAAAGAATGTCTGTTTGGATGTTATGTGACATCAATCTTCAGACCTATGGATGCTGTTAACAAAAGAATGTCTGTTTGGATGTTATGTGACATCAACTGTTAACAAAAGAATGTCTGTTTGGATGTTATGTGACATCAACTGTTAACAAAATAACGTCTGTTTGGATGCTATGTGACATCAACTGCTAACAAAAGAATGTCTGTTTCGATGTTATGTGACATCAACTGTTAACAAAAGAATGTCTGTTTGGATGTTATGTGACATCAACTGTTAACAAAAGAATGTCTGTTTAAATGTTATGTGACATCAACTGTTAACAAAAGAATGTCTGTTTGGATGTTATGTGACATCAGTCTTCAGACCTATTGATGCTGTTAACAAAAGAATGTCTGTTTGGATGTTATGTGACATCAGTCTTCAGACCTATTGATGCTGTTAACAAAAGAATGTCTGTTTGGATGTTATGTGACATCAATCTTCAGACCTATGGATACTGTTAACAAAAGAATGTCTGTTTGGATGTTATGTGACATCAATCTTCAGACCTATTGATGCTGTTAACAAAAGAATGTCTGTTTGGATGTTATGTGACATCAATCTTCAGACCTATTGATGCTGTTAACAAAAGAATGTCTGTTTGGATGTTATGTGACATCAACTGTTAAGAAAAGAATGTCTGTTTGGATGTTATGTGACATCAACTGTTAACAAAAGAATGTCTGTTTAAATGTTATGTGACATCAACTGTTAACAAAAGAATGTCTGTTTGGATGTTATGTGACATCAATATTCAGACCTATAGATGCTGTTAACAAATAAATGTCTGTTTGGATGTTATGTGACATCAATCTTCGGACCTATTAATGCTGTTAACAAAAGAATGTCTGTTTGGATGTTATGTGACATCAGTCTTCAGACCTATTGATGCTGTTAACAAAAGAATGTCTGGATGTTATGTGACATCAATCTTCAGACCTATGGATGCTGTTAACAAAAGAATGTCTGGATGTTATGTGACATCAACTGTTAACAAAAGAATGTCTGTTTGGATATTATGTGACATCAATATTCAGACCTATAGATGCTGTTAACAAATAAATGTCTGTTTGGATGTTATGTGACATCAATCTTCGGACCTATTAATGCTGTTAAAAAAAAGAATGTCTGGATGTTATGTGACATCAATCTTCAGACCTATTGATGCTGTTAACAAAAGAATGTCTGTTTGGATGTTATGTGACATCAACTGTTAACAAAAGAATGTCTGTTTGGATGTTATGTGACATCAATCTTCAGATCTATTGATGCGGTTAGCAAAAGAATGTCTGTTTGGATGTTATGTGACATCAACTGTTAACAAAAGAATGTCTGTTTGGATGTTATGTGACATTAACTGTTAACAAAAGAATGTCTGTTTGGATGTTATGTGACATCAACTGTTAACAAAAGAATGTCTGTTTGGATGTTATGTGACATCAACTGTTAAGAAAAGAATGTCTGTTTGGATGTTATGTGACATCAACTGTTAACAAAAGAATGTCTGTTTAAATGTTATGTGACATCAACTTTTAACAAAAGAATGTCTGTTTGGATGTTATGTGACATCAATCTTCAGACCTATTGATGCTGTTAACAAAAGAATGTCTGTTTGGATGTTATGTGACATCAATCTTCGGACCTATTAATGCTGTTAACAAAAGAATGTCTGTTTGGATGTTATGTGACATCAATCTTCAGACCTATTGATGCTGTTAACAAAAGAATGTCTGGATGTTATGTGACATCAATCTTCAGACCTATGGATGCTGTTAACAAAAGAATGTCTGTTTGGATGTTATGTGACATCAACTGTTAACAAAAGAATGTCTGTTTGGATGTTATGTGACATCAATCTTCAGACCTATAGATGCTGTTAACAAAAAGAATGTCTGTTTGGATGTTATGTGACATCAATCTTCGGACCTATTGATGCTGTTAACAAAAGAATGTCTGGATGTTATGTGACATCAATCTTCGAGACCTATTGATGCTGTTAACAAAAGAATGTCTGTTTGGATGTTATGTGACATCAACTGTTAACAAAAGAATGTCTGTTTGGATGTTATGTGACATCAATCTTCAGACCTATTGATGCTGTTAACAAAAGAATGTCTGTTTGGATGTTATGTGACATCAACTGTTAACAAAAAAGAATGTCTGTTTGGATGTTATGTGACATTAACTGTTAACAAAAGAATGTCTGTTTGGATGTTATCTGACATCAACTGTTAACAAAAAGAATGTCTGTTTGGATGTTATGTGACATCAACTGTTAACAAAAGAATGTCTGTTTGGATGTTATGTGACATCAACTGTTAACAAAAGAATGTCTGTTTGGATGTTATGTGACATCAACTTTTAACAAAAGAATGTCTGTTTGGATGTTATGTGACATCAATCTTCAGACCTATTGATGCTGTTAACAAAAGAATGTCTGTTTGGATGTTATGTGACATCAATCTTCGGACCTATTAATGCTGTTAACAAAAGAATGTCTGTTTGGATGTTATGTGACATCAGTCTTCAGACCTATTGATGCTGTTAACAAAAGAATGTCTGTTTGGATGTTATGTGACATCAATCTTCAGACCTATTGATGCTGTTAACAAAAGAATGTCTCTTTGGATGTTATGTGACATCAACTGTTAACAAAAGAATGTCTGTTTGGATGTTATGTGACATCAATCTTCAGACCTATTGATGCTGTTAACAAAAGAATGTCTGTTTGGATGTTATGTGACATCAATCTTCAGACCTATTGATGCTGTTAACAAAAGAATGTCTGTTTGGATGTTATGTGACATCAATCTTCAGACCTATGGATACTGTTAACAAAAGAATGTCTGTTTGGATGTTATGTGACATCAATCTTCAGACCTATTGATGCTGTTAACAAAAGAATGTCTGTTTGGATGTTATGTGACATCAATCTTCAGACCTATTGATGCTGTTAACAAAAGAATGTCTGTTTGGATGTTATGTGACATCAATCTTCAGACCTATTGATGCTGTTAACAAAAGAATGTCTGTTTGGATGTTATGTGACATCAATCTTCAGACCTATTGATGCTGTTAACAAAAGAATGTCTGTTTGGATGTTATGTGACATCAGTCTTCAGACCTATTGATGCTGTTAACAAAAGAATGTCTGGATGTTATGTGACATCAATCTTCAGACCTATGGATGCTGTTAACAAAAGAATGTCTGGATGTTATGTGACATCAACTGTTAACAAAAGAATGTCTGTTTGGATGTTATGTGACATCAATATTCAGACCTATAGATGCTGTTAACAAATAGAATGTCTGTTTGGATGTTATGTGACATCAATCTTCGGACCTATTAATGCTGTTAACAAAAGAATGTCTGGATGTTATGTGACATCAATCTTCAGACCTATTGATGCTGTTAACAAAACAATGTCTGTTTGGATGTTATGTGACATCAACTGTTAACAAAAGAATGTCTGTTTGGATGTTATGTGACATCAATCTTCAGACCTATTGATGCTGTTAACAAAAGAATGTCTGTTTGGATGTTATGTGACATCAACTGTTAACAAAAGAATGTCTGTTTGGATGTTATGTGACATTAACTGTTAACAAAAGAATGTCTGTTTGGATGTTATGTGACATCAACTGTTAACAAAAGAATGTCTGTTTGGATGTTATGTGACATCAACTGTTAAGAAAAGAATGTCTGTTTGGATGTTATGTGACATCAACTGTTAACAAAAGAATGTCTGTTTGGATGTTATGTGACATCAACTTTTAACAAAAGAATGTCTGTTTGGATGTTATGTGACATCAATCTTCAGACCTATTGATGCTGTTAACAAAAGAATGTCTGTTTGGATGTTATGTGACATCAATCTTCGGACCTATGGATGCTGTTAACAAAAGAATGTCTGTTTGGATGTTATGTGACATCAGTCTTCAGACCTATTGATGCTGTTAACAAAAGAATGTCTGGATGTTATGTGACATCAATCTTCAGACCTATGGATGCTGTTAACAAAAGAATGTCTGGATGTTATGTGACATCAACTGTTAACAAAAGAATGTCTGTTTGGATGTTATGTGACATCAATATTCAGACCTATAGATGCTGTTAACAAATAAATGTCTGTTTGGATGTTATGTGACATCAATCTTCGGACCTATTAATGCTGTTAAGAAAAGAATGTCTGGATGTTATGTGACATCAATCTTCAGACCTATTGATGCTGTTAACAAAACAATGTCTGTTTGGATGTTATGTGACATCAACTGTTAACAAAAGAATGTCTGTTTGGATGTTATGTGACATCAATCTTCAGACCTATTAATGCGGTTAACAAAAGAATGTCTGTTTGGATGTTATGTGACATCAACTGTTAACAAAAGAATGTCTGTTTGGATGTTATGTGACATTAACTGTTAACAAAAGAATGTCTGTTTGGATGTTATCTGACATCAACTGTTAACAAAAGAATGTCTGTTTGGATGTTATGTGACATCAACTGTTAACAAAAGAATGTCTGTTTGGATGTTATGTGACATCAACTGTTAACAAAAGAATGTCTGTTTAAATGTTATGTGACATCAACTGTTAACAAAAGAATGTCTGTTTGGATGTTATGTGACATCAATCTTCAGACCTATTGATGCTGTTAACAAAAGAATGTCTGTTTGGATGTTATGTGACATCAATCTTCGGACCTATTAATGCTGTTAACAAAAGAATGTCTGTTTGGATGTTATGTGACATCAGTCTTCAGACCTATTGATGCTGTTAACAAAAGAATGTCTGGATGTTATGTGACATCAATCTTCAGACCTATTGATGCTGTTAACAAAAGAATGTCTCTTTGGATGTTATGTAAAATCAACTGTTAACAAAATAATGTCTCTTTGGATGTTATGTGACATCAATCTTCAGACCTATTGATGCTGTTAACAAAAGAATGTCTGTTTGGATGTTATGTGACATCAATCTTCAGACCTATTGATGCTGTTAACAAAAGAATGTCTGTTTGGATGTTATGTGACATCAATCTTCAGACCTATGGATGCTGTTAACAAAGAATGTCTGTTTGGATGTTATGTGACATCAATCTTCAGACCTATTGATGCTGTTAACAAAAGAATGTCTGTTTGGATGTTATGTGACATCAATCTTCAGACCTATTGATGCTGTTAACAAAAGAATGTCTGTTTGGATGTTATGTGACATCAATCTTCAGACCTATTGATGCTGTTAACAAAAGAATGTCTGTTTGGATGTTATGTGACATCAATCTTCAGACCTATTGATGTTGTTAACAAAAGAATGTCTGTTTGGATGTTATGTGACATCAATCTTCAGACCTATGGATGCTGTTAACAAAAGAATGTCTGTTTGGATGTTATGTGACATCAATCTTCAGACCTATTGATGCTGTTAACAAAAGAATGTCTGTTTGGATGTTATGTGACATCAATCTTCAGACCTATTGATGCTGTTAACAAAAGAATGTCTGTTTGATGTTATGTGACATCAACTGTTAACAAAATAATGTCTGTTTGGATGTTATGTGACATCAACTGTTAACAAAAGAATGTCTGTTTGGATGTTATGTGACATCAACTGTTAACTAAAAGAATGTCTGTTTAAATGTTATGTGACATCAACTGTTAACAAAAGAATGTCTGTTTGGATGTTATGTGACATCAATCTTCAGACCTATTGATGCTGTTAACAAAAGAATGTCTGTTTGGATGTTATGTGACATCAATCTTCGAACCTATTGATGCTGTTAACAAAAGAATGTCTGTTTGGATGTTATGTGACATCAATCTTCAGACCTATGGATACTGTTAACAAAGAATGTCTGTTTGGATGTTATGTGACATCAATCTTCAGACCTATTGATGCTGTTAACAAAAGAATGTCTGTTTGGATGTTATGTGACATCAATCTTCAGACCTATTGATGCTGTTAACAAAAGAATGTCTGTTTGGATGTTATGTGACATCAACTGTTATTAAAAAAAGAATGTCTGTTTGGATGTTATGTGACATCAACTGTTAAGAAAAAGAATGTCTGTTTGGATGTTATGTGACATCAACTGTTAACAAAAGAATGTCTGTTTAAATGTTATGTGACATCAACTTTTAACAAAAGAATGTCTGTTTGGATGTTATGTGACATCAATCTTCAGACCTATTGATGCTGTTAACAAAAGAATGTCTGGATGTTATGTGACATCAATCTTCAGACCTATTGATGCTGTTAACAAAAGAATGTCTGTTTGGATGTTATGTGACATCAATCTTCGAACCTATTGATGCTGTTAACAAAAGAATGTCTGTTTGGATGTTATGTGACATCAATCTTCAGACCTATTGATGCTGTTAACAAAAGAATGTCTGTTTGGATGTTATGTGACATCAATCTTCAGACCTATTGATGCTGTTAACAAAAGAATGTCTGTTTGGATGTTATGTGACATCAATCTTCAGACCTATTGATGCTGTTAACAAAAGAATGTCTGTTTGGATGTTATGTGACATCAATCTTCAGACCTATGGATACTGTTAACAAAGAATGTCTGTTTGGATGTTATGTGACATCAATCTTCAGACCTATTGATGCTGTTAACAAAAGAATGTCTGTTTGGATGTTATGTGACATCAATCTTCAGACCTATTGATGCTGTTAACAAAAGAATGTCTGTTTGGATGTTATGTGACATCAATCTTCAGACCTATTGATGCTGTTAACAAAAGAATGTCTGTTTGGATGTTATGTGACATCAATCTTCAGACCTTTTGATGCTGTTAACAAAAGAATGTCTGTTTGGATGTTATGTGACATCAATCTTCAGACCTATGGATGCTGTTAACAAAAGAATGTCTGTTTGGATGTTATGTGTCATCAATCTTCAGATCTATTAATGCGGTTAGCAAAAGAATGTCTGTTTGGATGTTATGTGACATCAACTGTTAACAAAAGAATGTCTGTTTGGATGTTATGTGACATTAACTGTTAACAAAAGAATGTCTGTTTGGATGTTATCTGACATCAACTGTTAACAAAAGAATGTCTGTTTGGATGTTATGTGACATCAACTGTTAAGAAAAGAATGTCTGTTTGGATGTTATGTGACATCAACTGTTAACAAAAGAATGTCTGTTTAAATGTTATGTGACATCAACTTTTAACAAAAGAATGTCTGTTTGGATGTTATGTGACATCAATCTTCAGACCTATTGATGCTGTTAACAAAAGAATGTCTGTTTGGATGTTATGTGACATCAATCTTCGGACCTATTAATGCTGTTAACAAAAGAATGTCTGTTTGGATGTTATGTGACATCAATCTTCGAACCTATTGATGCTGTTAACAAAAGAATGTCTGGATGTTATGTGACATCAATCTTCAGAACCTATTGATGCTGTTAACAAAAAAGAATGTCTGTTTGGATGTTATGTAAAATCAACTGTTAACAAAATAATGTCTCTTTGGATGTTATGTGACATCAATCTTCAGACCTATTGATGCTGTTAACAAAAGAATGTCTGTTTGGATGTTATGTGACATCAATCTTCAGACCTATTGATGCTGTTAACAAAAGAATGTCTGTTTGGATGTTATGTGACATCAATCTTCGAACCTATGGATACTGTTAACAAAAAGAATGTCTGTTTGGATGTTATGTGACATCAATCTTCAGACCTATTGATGCGGTTAACAAAAGAATGTCTGTTTGGATGTTATGTGACATCAATCTTCAGACCTATTGATGCTGTTAACAAAGAATGTCTGTTTGGATGTTATGTGACATCAATCTTCGACCTATTGATGCTGTTAACAAAAGAATGTCTGTTTGGATGTTATGTGACATCAATCTTTAGACCTTTTGATGTTGTTAACAAAAGAATGTCTGTTTGGATGTTATGTGACATCAATCTTCAGACCTATGGATGCTGTTAACAAAAGAATGTCTGTTTGGATGTTATGTGACATAAATATTCAGACCTATTGATGCTGTTAACAAAAGAATGTCTGTTTGGATGTTATGTGACATCAATCTTCAGACCTATGGATGCTGTTAACAAAAGAATGTCTGTTTCGATGTTATGTGACATCAACTGTTAACAAAATAACGTCTGTTTGGATGCTATGTGACATCAACTGCTAACAAAAGAATGTCTGTTTGGATGTTATGTGACATCAACTGTTAACAAAAGAATGTCGATGTTATGTGACATCAACTGTTAACAAAAGAATGTCTGTTTGGATGTTATGTGACATCAATCTTCAGACCTATTGATGCTGTTAACAAAAGAATGTCTGTTTGGATGTTATGTGACATCAATCTTCAGACCTATTGATGCTGTTAACAAAAGAATGTCTGTTTGGATGTTATGTGACATCAATCTTCAGACCTATGGATACTGTTAACAAAAGAATGTCTGTTTGGATGTTATGTGACATCAATCTTCAGACCTATTGATGCTGTTAACAAAAGAATGTCTGTTTGGATGTTATGTGACATCAATCTTCAGACCTATTGATGCTGTTAACAAAAGAATGTCTGTTTGGATGTTATCTGACATCAACTGTTAACAAAAGAATGTCTGTTTGGATGTTATGTGACATCAACTGTTAAGAAAAAGAATGTCTGTTTGGATGTTATGTGACATCAACTTTGTTGTATAAAGAATGTCTGTTTTAAATGTTATGTGACATCAACTTTTAACAAAAGAATGTCTGTTTGGATGTTATGTGACATCAATCTTCAGACCTATTGATGCTGTTAACAAAAAGAATGTCTGGATGTTATGTGACATCAATCTTCAGACCTATTGATGCTGTTAACAAAAGAATGTCTGTTTGGATGTTATGTGACATCAATCTTCGAACCTATTGATGCTGTTAACAAAAGAATGTCTGTTTGGATGTTATGTGACATCAATCTTCAGACCTATTGATGCTATTAACAAAAGAATGTCTGTTTGGATGTTATGTGACATCAATCTTCAGACCTATTGATGCTGTTAACAAAAGAATGTCTGTTTGGATGTTATGTGACATCAATCTTCAGAACCTATTGATGCTGTTAACAAAAGAATGTCTGTTTGGATGTTATGTGACATCAATCTTCCAGACCTATGGATACTGTTAACAAAAGAATGTCTGTTTGGATGTTATGTGACATCAATCTTCAGACCTATTGATGCGGTTAACAAAAGAATGTCTGTTTGGATGTTATGTGACATCAATCTTCAGAACCTATTGATGCTGTTAACAAAAAGAATGTCTGTTTGGATGTTATGTGACATCAATCTTCAGACCTATTGATGCTGTTAACAAAAGAATGTCTGTTTGGATGTTATGTGACATCAATCTTTAGACACAACTTTTGATGTTGTTAACAAAAGAATGTCTGTTTGGATGTTATGTGACATCAATCTTCAGACCTATGGATGCTGTTAACAAAAGAATGTCTGTTTGGATGTTATGTGACATCAATATTCAGACCTATTGATGCTGTTAACAAAAGAATGTCTGTTTGGATGTTATGTGACATCAATCTTCAAGACCTATTGATGCGGTTAACAAAAGAATGTCTGTTTGGATGTTATGTGACATCAATCTTCAGACCTATGGATGCTGTTAACAAAAGAATGTCTGTTTGGATGTTATGTGACATCAACTGTTAACAAGAATGTCTGTTTGGATGTTATGTGACATCAACTGTTAACAAAAATAACGTCTGTTTGGATGCTATGTGACATCAACTGTTAACATAAGAATGTCTGTTTGGATGTTATGTGACATCAACTGTTAACAAAAGAATGTCTGTTTAGATGTTATGTGACATCAACTGTTAACAAAAGAATGTCTGTTTGGATGTTATGTGACATCAGTCTTCAGACCTATTGATGCTGTTAACAAAAAGAATGTCTGTTTGGATGTTATGTGACATCAGTCTTCAGAACCTATTGATGCTGTTAACAAAAAGAATGTCTGTTTGGATGTTATGTGACATCAATCTTCAGACCTATGGATGCTGTTAACAAAAGAATGTCTGTTTGGATGTTATGTGACATCAATCTTCAGACCTATTGATGCTGTTAACAAGAATGTCTGTTTGGATGTTATGTGACATCAATCTTCAGACCTATTGATGCTGTTAACAAAAGAATGTCTGTTTGGATGTTATGTGACATCAACTGTTAAAGAAAAAAGAATGTCTGTTTGGATGTTATGTGACATCAACTGTTAACAAAGAATGTCTGTTTAAATGTTATGTGACATCAACTGTTAACAAAAGAACAATGTCTGTTTGGATGTTATGTGACATCAATATTCAGACCTATGGATGCTGTTAACAAATAAATGTCTAACAAAAGTTTGGATGTTATGTGATATCAATCTTTGGACCTATTAATGCTGTTAACAAAAAGAATGTCTGTTTGGATGTTATGTGACATCAGTCTTCGAACCTATTGATGCTGTTAACAAAAGAATGTCTGGATGTTATGTGACATCAATCTTCAGAACCTATGGATGCTGTTAACAAAAGAATGTCTGTTTGATGTTATGTGACATCAACTGT